>NW_009635357.1:34599-57303 GCF_000690535.1 Cariama cristata
TACATTCCAGCTTCCTTTCTGCTTCATTTAATCAAGTGAAAGAAGCTGAACTGATCAGCCCAGGTCTCCCAGGGAAGCTGGAACTTGGAGAAGCAAGCATTGTATAAATCTCCAGCACTGAAACAACCATCGACTGCTAACAAAGCGGGAGGATGTCGCCAGTAATTCAGAGTGCCTGTTAGGCTATAAGTAGTCTGATCGTGTGTATTTGGCATTCAGGTGAAACCTGAGGTGACTTCCAGCTTCTCGGTACTGCCCTGACTTATGTGCATTCAGATACAGTCAGATACTGTGGCAGACAATTTCTGGCAGTGAAGTTAGACTTTTAGCAGCTGGGATTATTGCCCAAAAATTGGTTGTGCAATTGGAGTTAAATTAATGAGGTGGTGATGGTTTGTTCAAGCTATAAAAAAAGTAGCAAAGTAGCAACTAATACTTATATAGGCATCCCATCTCAAAGTCTACCCCTGTGCTTTATATACAGCACAGATTATCGCTCCAAACACGGCTGAAAATGCAGCTGTTGCCAGGGGTCTGATATTTTATCATTTACTTCCAAGAATTAACCTGTTACAATGGATAAAGCAGTTCCTATTAATTCTTCTTATCCTTCCTGATTACAGAGGTGGTCCAAAGTCAAAGATTTGGATTGCTATTTTCACTCTACCTTTTTTATTATCCACATCTTATCTTTCTTTAAGAAATCACAGGTGCCTAACAGCAAAGTCTGACGTGCTGTATTTTGACATTAACTAGAAAAATAATCTGTTTTTTATTCCCTAATCATGTGCAAATAAAAACTAACAGGTCACTGGTAGGAATGGAAAGGTATATCTGTCTTGCTGCCTGTCAATCAGCAACATGCCCTGTGGCACAGTCATGGGAAAGTATTTGATTTAGTACTGATATACTGTCCAAAGTATTAAATTATTATGTGTCTGAGGAATAGAAATGTAAGTGTATTTTCTAGGTACTGGGATCCAGCACACCAATGTGTAGGTAAGCTTGCCGTTGCAGGGGCTGGAGGGCTCACAGCTTTGGTGTTTAATCTGTGTAGATTTTTATCTAGTGTCGCAAAATCCTTATAGGACTTCATATATTTCACCACAATAAACAGGAATTTTTTGACCAACTTCAGGAGAAAGGTCTTGGTTTTACCACTATGTCCAGAAGAGCAGACCTCTCTGATCATGCAGCGTAACATAGGAATCGGCAGCTAGGATAATGCCTTACATGTACCTTGAATTTGACCCAGGCTAAGCAAACAGCAACATTTTAAAATGGAATGGAATGGAATGGAATGGAATGGAAAAGAATAGAATAGAATAGAATAGAATAGAATAGAATAGAATAGAATAGAATAGAATAGTTGGAAGGGACCTACAGGGTCATCTAATCCAACTTCAGAGGTTATCTGAACAAACCCTGCCTGTGCTCTCAAAGGGCTCATAACATTGCTGCAATAAGGGAATATGGCTTATGTCTTAAACCAGAGTTTTCTGTCCCTTCCCAAACTCTGAGTAATATCAAAGGCTTTAACTCAGATTCCCTTGAAAGGTCTATTTTCTCTTTGAATCCTGAACTCAGTGTCACCCTGTAGCAGAGACTCACCTGTCTCACTGCACTGTGAGATGCTTCTGCTCTGCCAACTAGACTTTAGGCAGATTTCTGTGAGCTCCAGGGACATGAGAGGAGTTACACCAAAACAGAAGCAATCATGATCTGAGAACTTATTACAGGCCTGTATGGAATGAGCTTGTGGCCTCACTCCAGGAGTGGTAACCCATTACCCACGTCTTTCAGCATTGCCTGTTCCTGTCTCGACATTGTTCAAGGGCTAAATTGGGGAAATGGTGACCAAAATCCCATGTGCTCCCCATCAGATCTTCTTTCCCTTTGGAAGAAGAACTGAAGCAACCATCATCCCATTTTGGTCCCATAAATAGAAATTCTTATGGGAGTATGGGAGAGATGTCACCTCTGGCAGAGATGTCACCATCTCAATGCTCAGGTCCCCCTGTCACTCAGCTTTTCCTTGCTTCCATGTGCAAAGCTCCAGAAGCCCTGGATTTTACTACGTGCAATTCTGGGGTAGGGCTCTGGATCCCGACTGCTTTGCTGGCACTGAGAATCCACCCTTGCTTTCTTTCAAGGTCAGAAATCTCTGTTCCTGGCCTCAATATGTCAAAAGACAGCACGGGTATGTCCCCCTGCTTGTCTGCATCTAAACAGCACCCATGCTGCCCTTCAGACTAGCAGATCTGTATGCATTCGCTCCTCCTTAGGGCACAGAGGGGAGCACCTGCACATGCAGATGCCTTGTCAAACCTGGGCAGCTGCTTCAGCCTGCTCAGAGGTGACCAGCATTAGCAAGGCCTGGGAGCAGGCAAAATGGGAAGGCCTTAATAAATTAGGGGTCAGTGGGAATTTTTGCTCCTCTCCTCAGAAAATACTCCTGCATGTATCCCAGGCATTTTGCCCCTGTGTATGTGTTGGTATAGAGCAGGGTGCTGGTATAGAGCAGCAGTGTGCATAAAACCTCATCTCTCCATGGCTTTTAAATCTTGCTAGGCTGCCTGCATGATTTGATGCCATATGCATATTAGCAAGCTGGGTATTCAGTCCTGGCACTGAGTTCTTAGCTGAGCTCTTGCAGAGGCGTTTGACAGATTTGTTGCTGTGAAATACTTAGCCTGTTTCCTCCAGAAATACCTTTCTGCCACAGCTAAATACAGTCACAGTGATAATGGTGAGATATGGTTGAAGATTCTGCAGGAAAAGGCAGGTGTTTTTTGTCCAGCTGAAAAATAATGCATGATGGAGATGCCTTCAGCGCTCAGAACTAATTCTGCTGCATAGGAAGCTGATATGGCTCCACCTGCTGGTGTCAGGCCAGGAAAGACATTTTTCATTTTTCTGGGGAAAATTCTGAAACATGAAATTGTTTTGCAAACACCCTTTCTCCTCTGAAAAAAAAAAAAAAGCAAAAAAAAAAAAGCCCTGAAAGCCCTGAACAACAACGCACAAAAAAAAAAAACCTAAAGAGGAAAATGCATGCAAGCCTTCACTGAAACTAAACAATTAAAAGGTAAACAAAAAGGGAACATTATTTATGCCTTGCCAATCAGGGACTGTGGAAGAAAAATGTAATATATCAGAAGGAATAAAGTAGTTTGGATAAGCTGCTGGTGTTTCATAGTTCCAGGCTTAAATTTAAATAAAGATGTGCACAGATAAAAATTCAGTTCTTTGGGGTGAGATAGCAGGCTTTCTGGTCACAAAACTACTTTAAAAATAAAATAATAATAATATTTAAAAAAGACAAGTTCCTTTATCTGGAGACAAAGCTAAATGAAATTATTCCAGAGGCATTACTGACTTCAGGGATATATGGAAGGAATGCAAGAGGAATTTATCTCTGAATGAATGTCTGTTTTGAAAGGCCTGGTTATCTGTAGTCAAACTGCCTGTTAAAGATTCAGTGACAGAGTATTCTAGCTTTTGGGTGGATAAGCTAAACACATCCATTCTCAATTAGGATGTAAAGCCAACTGCTCCTTAAAAGCTTATTACAATTTCTAGGGCTTGTGAAAATGCTGATTATGGTGATTGCTATCCAAATGCCTTTCAATTTACTAATAAAACAACATGATATGTTTCTAACATTGTTGCCATCTGTTCAACACTGAGGTTGGACAGATGAGTTTGGGTGTTCTACTTCTGGGGTTTTTTTATAATAACTTAGCCATTGCTTTCAAAAACTGTCTAAATTCCAACAATGTGTTTTCCATCCTCTTTTCCAGCTGCTGTGGGATAAAGGAGGATGTGCAAAGAAGGTAGGTCTTAAATGTAAAGAAGACTAGTTTCAGACTGTAGATTCAGATCCTTGGTCTGTCACAGATTTCCTCTGGGATTTCATTGAGGAACTGGGGACTGTTATATTCGCTGCTGCTGGTGACCCATGTTTGCTTTAGAAGAAAGTTTCTGGAAAGCATTGCCTGCAGTTGTGTGTCTCCGCACTTGGCTGCAGCAGAGATGCCAACAATGGGGAAAGCTACAAGAAGCATAGTAGTGTTGACAATAGCAACAGGACACGTTTATTCTCCTTCGCATAATGCAAAAGCGACTTCAGGCAGTAATTGCAGAAAAAGAGCAGCAACTTTGCAGGAATGGACACTTCTGTATTGGTATGTGTGCTGGTTTGGGTTAGAGTAGAGTTAATTTTCTTCATAGTAGCTCATATGGGGCTAAGTTTTGGAATTGTGCTGAAAACAGTGTTGATAACCCAGGGATGTTTTTGTTATTGCTGAGAAGGGCTCACAGAGAGTCAAGACCTTTTCTGTTTCTCACCCCACCCCACCAGTGAGGAGGCTGGGGGGGGGCACAAGAAGTTGGGAGGGGACACACCTGGGACTGTGACAGCTGACCCTGACTGACAAAAGGGGTATCCCGTACCATATGACGTCATGCTCAGCATATAAAGCTGGGGGAAGAAGAAGGAAGGGAGGCTGTTTGGAGTCATGGTGTTTACCTTCCCAAGTCACCATTACGCATGATGGAGCCCTGCTTCCCTGGAGATGGCTGAACACCTTCTTGCCCATGAAAAGTGAGGAAGGAATTCCTTGTTTAACTTTGCTTCTGTGAGCTGTTTTTTGCTTTACCTATTAAACTATCTTTTTCTCAAGCCACAAGTTTTCTCATTTTCACTCTTCTGATTCTGTCTCCCATTCCACTGTGGGGGAGTGAGTGAGTGGCTGTGTGGTGCTTAGTTGCCAGTTGGGGTTAAACCACAATAGTAAACCTGCTACCTGGAGGACAGGCTCTTTCTTTCTGAAGAGTCCATTCCTTTCATTTTTGCCTTTAGACTTCCTTTTAAATAAGTGCTGCCAAGTCATTCCTGTGTAGTTTCCCAGCATGAGGCCTGACTACATCATCAGTTCCATTCACATTTTATTTGGAGGAATTAAATTGAGTTTAATCCTTGAGAATGCATGGGAGAGAAGAGTACTCAGCTTTATTTATTTGAAAGGTCTGTGGTAGGAACTGGCAGTGGTAGCGGGATCATTTTATTCATAAGTCTGATATACTGTCTTGGAAAGAAAGACATAGGTTTACCAGGTAACTATAAGGCCTCTCACTCACTCTCTTATCCCCTGTGCTTTGGCCATGTGTTTTTGAGGCTAATACATGTGTTTTGGCTGTATTACTATATGGCCTGCCTATTGACTGGGACTGCATCTGCCTCGAGGGAATTTGATTTTGAAGGACACTTTTTGTTATGTCCCTGACTTTACACAAATAAAAGCTTGAGTCTGCTATGAATGATCTGTGGATGGATCTTACCCTAGCACTGCAAACGTTGATTGCCAGAGATCCATGGTCTTCTCCCCAGTGTCCATTCTGTGGAGCATGTGTGGTGCATCTGCAGGTAGTCCCCCTCTCTAACAGCAGCCTTGTCCCTGCTTCCAGATCCCAGCTGCCCCAGAGCCGCACGGTTTGTTCTTCTTTCTCTCCCCGGCAGCACTCGGCACTGCAGCCCCAAGTAATTCTGGGGACATCTAAGGCACTACCATGGTATAAATACAGGTTAATAGAATGCAAGAAAGCATGACATTGTAGTGACTATAGAATAAAGTAGTCTTCAGGAAAGGCTCTCCAGCAAGAAAGGAGTTGGGTGCTGCCTTAGGACAGCCTGGTGCGGTGGTGCTCTGTGTCCCTGCGCCATCCTGCAGCCTCCATTCAACTCTACTGCAGCTGCCCTCAGTCATTACCAGGGCAAAGCACACCCAGTACCAGCATGGCATTCATGTTAATTTAAAAGAGAAACTGGGAATAAATCATTTCTTCATATATCTTGACTGAAGTAACAGGTCTTTGAGGCAAAATAATTGAGCATCAGATTGGAAGCTGATAACTGGTGGCCAATAGCAGATGCTGAGGAAAGGAGAGGACAAAGGTGTGCAATGTCATATATCCCCAAAATGCTCTCCTGTCTCCTTGCCAATGTCTGAGGTGCATCCTGGAGGAGATGGTGTCTTTGCATTTAATGGCTCTTATGGGCTTTTCTTTCCTGGATATATTGGATTGCTTCTTGAAGCCACATACATTTTTAGCTTCTGCAACCCCCTTTGACAAGCTGTGTGTCACAGCTGAACTCATATCATAGATTCATAGAATCATAGAATCATAGAATCGTTTGGTTGGAAGCGACCTTAAAGACCATTTAGTTCCAACACTCCTGCCATAGGCAGGGACATCTTCCACCAGACCAGGTTTCTCAAAGCCCCATCCAAACTGGCCTTGAACACTTCCAGGGATGGCGCATCCACAACTTCTCTGGGCAACCTGTTCCACTGCCTCACCACCCTCACAGTAAAGAATTTCTTCCTAATATTCAATCTAAATCTACCCTCTTTCAGTTTAAAACTGTTACCCCTTATGCTATTACTACACTCCCTGATAAAAAGTCACTCCCCACCTTTCCTGTAGGCGCCCTTTAAGTACTGAAAGCCTGCTATAAGGTCTCCCCACAGCCTTCTCTTCTCTAGGCTAAAGATCTGCCTCTTTTTTTTTCCTTTACTAGCTTCAAGTGATGTCAGTAGAATTGTCACTACTCATATAAAAAGTGAGTTTGTTATTAATAATAATAGCACCTTTAGAGCACAGGTTTGTGCATCCTCTTGGCCTCTTTCTTCATTTCCTGTATATATGGAATTAAGGGAAGAGTAAATGATGGTGACAGGTGGAAGATGGGTTTTGGGAGGATTACTTGCCATGACTTGGGGCTGCAGGACTGTGTGAGTTCTGCAAATTTCCTAGGGCTATGTCAGTGAAATAACTTATTATGACTTTCTCCGTATCATATACAGCAGTTTTTGAATGGCACCCACAAATTCTCTGTAGCACTCTGGGTTTTGTTTTAATCACATGCTGTATGCCAGACATTGAGTCATCATTTGCTAAAGCACATAAAATGGTATTCAGTCTTTATGCTTCTCTAGCTGTACAGCTTTACAGATAATTGTTTTACTGGTTCTTAGGTGATTATCTTACCCATACAATATTACACTGCATAAAACTGTTTTTCTTTTTAGGAAATTGAGTTTGGATTGTGATTCATATTTGCAATTATTATCTAAATCCTTTCAAGGACTCAAAATGACACAGCTAGTAAAAAAAGCCAAATAATTTTCCATCAATAACATATTTGACCCTTGTCTTGAATTTTTGATAATCCATACTAGCATGGTAGTCCCTTGAGTAAGATCTCCTTGGAACTTGTTCATACCTCTCTCCTCTCTGTGATCATTTAAATCGTGACAATAAATTCATCTGGGAAAGATCTCTACAAAGTACCAGCTGACACAGGGATGGCTATGGCATACAACATTGCTGGGATTTAATGCACTCACATGTCATCCCAAGGACTTTGGTCACATCCCTGTAGTGTCTCAGTCTAGTTTCTCAATAGACACATTTCTGCAGGATGGGGACACTCCTCTGTCAAACAGTTTGAATCATAGTCTGAGTTGAGGGTTGTTCCCTGTCTCAGCAAAGGGGAAGACAAACAGACTTGATAAATCCAACTTGGGACTGGGATGCAGCAGCACTGCAATGTGAACATGGGTTTTTCCTAAAGGCTGACAGTTATTAACCTTTCTCTTTATGGAAAAAAAGAGAGATGTGCTTACAACTACACACATGGAATTCTTCCAAAATCAGCTGGCTCCAAATAAAACCCACAAGGCTACTCTCTGGATAATGCATCTACTGGTTTGTCGCAGATGGAGTCATGTCCTTCACTCGTAAGAGAGAAGCAACAATATAGTTTATTGATATAACAAAGTTCAATGACAAATGTGACAGTGGTTTAACAAGATTCAATGGCCAGGTACACTTGATTATTTACTTCATAAAGGACAGGGTCAGACAAAACTGTCAGGGAGACCCTCCCATTCAGTCATGAGGTTCAGAAAGGACCTCCTTGCATTCTAAACTCCTTCTCAGAGAGAAGTCTAGGTGCAGCTGGAACCAGACTTAGTCCCAGACTTGGTCAACAGTCTGTGTCTAAAGGACTATATATGCGCAATCAATCCTTTATATCACTTAGTTAAGATTTCAAAGTCTAGCATGCTATTAATCACTTACCGACAATCTGTTGCAGCAAGGAATCTCTCAGTCTTGAGGAGTAACCCTGAGAGTCATCCCTACTGAAAGGCAGATCCTGGCATGCAGCCCACTGCCATGCAGGAGAGCTCAATGGGCCCTGGGCTGTCCACTATTTATAGAGTGAGATGATTGACTTTTAGCCATATTTGCACACCAGCAAGATGTCTGGGTCACTGTTCACCATGTTTCCATCCATCCTCCAAAGTCCAGAGTAAGCTGGATGCAGCCATCATGACCACAACTGGGGGTTATGGCTTAAGTGGTGAGGTGGGGGAGCACATTGCCACACTCCAGCCTGTTACTACAGTCCAATCATCTTACCTTCACAGAGTGGTGGTATGATCACCTCTTGCCTCTATGCCATAAATATTGATAGTTTGTGTGCTTATAGATCCATGATAAGTAGATAGTGAAACACTGCTATTTGTTGTTCATTAATCTGCATGTTTTGGGTGGTTGAAGTTCGCTTCTTTGTTTTATCATGTACAAAAACTTTATATACAACATAATTATAAGCAATAAACATATCAAAGTTAGAGTCAGTAAAATCACAACTGAGTGAAGCATAAGATTAAACACTACTGTTGCTGTTGGTGACCATCCAAGAAGAGTTTCCTCGCAATGGTGTTCTCCATCCTTAAAAAGACATGGTGTATCTCTTTTGTATCATGCTGAATGGTGATTAGAGTTTCGTGTTCATTGCTTTGGACACATTCTAGCAGTTGACATAGGTTATTGTGTTGTAGTAATTTCTTCACCGATGTAAGATGCATTCCAATGAGGGTAGGCAATAAATCTTGACTCAATGTATAATTAGATTGTAACAAGTGATAAGATGTAACAGGAGTTGAATAATTAAGGTCACATCCCACAATTTTAGTAAAGTTACAAACACAAACATTTGAGTGATTATTTATATCTATAGTAATGTTATCTACGAATAACATCACAGAGGGTTCTCATGCAAACAGATATTTTTCCAATATATGTACAAGTACAATTTCAGGGGTTTCATTGGGATGTATTTCAAAATGACAAACATTTTGTTCAGTGTCAAGACAAAAGTCTTCGGCTTTGAAGGTGTTATTCTCACAAGAGTAACACCGGAGATTCTTGTTGGTCCCGTACACCACATGCATTAACATCAACAGTTTGCCATTTGTTTCCGTTTCATTGGGTCCATACGTTCTAATGGATAGAGTATAGCTCCATTGTGATTAATCCTAATGCAATGATTGGGAATATGGTATATACTGAAGCATTGCATATGTTTAAGACAAAAGCTGCGGCCTTATTGTGGATGGGGTCATAAGTGAAATTGACTAAATATTACCAAGTTTAGAATTCTTTTTCAAACTTAGTTGCATTATGCCAAATTACCTTTTGAATTTCAGTGGGTAAGGTGCCCTCTTCATGTACTATTACAATTGCTGCTACCACAGATTGCATCCACAATTGAGCTTGGATACAACTAAGAGCTAGAGAAACATTCTTTTGGGCTGCACCAAGTGCATCCACAATCAATTGGTGGTCCCTTTCGTTAGTTCTTTCCCATTGAGGTTACTGCCAGGTAAGAGGCACTGGTTAGTTCGCAGTGGGTGTAAGCAGCATAGTTAGGGTTAGAAGTAGTAATCTTAACACAGCATTTCCATTTGCCATCCTGCAGGGTGCTCTAAGAGAAAACAGAGGTTTGTTTCAGTGGGGAGAGTTGGAATGGGTTACTCCGTTAGGAAGACAGAAAAATTGATCATGCACTAGTTCTGTGTTTAGTACCACTGCTTTCGGTAGCCAAATGGGCCATGAAGTTTAGTTAAAGTCACAGGCACAGTACCGATGGATGGTAGATTGACCATCATAGGCTGTCCTGGCTGTAATATTGTTGGATATTCTCTTTTCCCAGTAAGTGGAGAACTAAGTTCCATTTTTACAATGAATGCTCTGCTTACAGGGCTTACAGTGGGCCTGTGTTGATTATTTAATTGATTGAGTACTTTGGGAAGTCTCATATCCCATTGAGCTTCATGTGGTTTGAGATTCCTTTTCAATAAGCCATTAGCTCTTTCTACCATCCCATTTGATTGAAGGTAGTATTGGGTGTGGAATACCCATTTAATTTCCCCTTGTTTTGCCCTGTCTTGCACTTGCTCACATGAAAAATGTGATTCATTATCGCTTTGGATAACTTCAGGAGTAGGTAGATTTGAGATTAAAAACAATAACTCTCAGACTTCTATTTCGCCCATCAGCTTTCCAACACTTACTCACCACAAGCAAGGCAGAGACTACTTTCACTCCTGTGAGGATGTAACAACTTCCTACAGAGGATTTAAACGGTCCGATATAATCAATTTACCATGCAGACGATAAAGTTTTCTCTTCATTTATGTGTAAAGGTGGTGCTTTAGCAGGATGATCTGCTTCTAATTTCAATCTACACTGGGGACATTCTGTAAGAATAGTTTCATGACTTTCTCTGCTTATAGGCCAGCCTTTACTTTGTGCAGCAAAGTAAAGTACTTTTTACCTGTATGGCCTAGGTTTTGATTAGCCATTCTCCCAATCAATACCACTCAGGTTTTAAGGTGATTTTCCTAATTTTAGTTACCTCATCTACCTTTTGATTCCACTTTGTGGCTGGTTGATTATCCTTAGCATGAGCTTTTACTCATCCCATCTCGAAAGACGTTTTCCTGGCTTTTTTTGGCAAGTAATAAATGACAAGTAATAATTGCCAATCTTTGCTTCTCCAAACAGGGAATCTATTTACTTCCTAATTCAAGGTTTCCCATTAACAGAGCCACTTTCTGGTACTGGCCCACACAGCACAGGGGTATACATATATAATTTTGCTCCATTCTGTACTGCCAAAGCAAATGCTTTTATTTCTCAGACTTGTGTGCTGCCTTCACCTTTTTCTATTGCTTCTTTGCTCCTGGTAATATCTAATGAAACAGACTTATATTGCAATTTACCATTTATTCTTTTTTGCTGAAGCATCTGTAAACCAAACGTTTTCTGTTGGTGTACCCTCAGTGAGGGGTGGTGCACTCGGAATTGGTGAAGGTTTAAAAAGTTGTTGTAATGTTAAAGGGTCTGTGTTTATAGGCATCTGCAGTTTGGAAGCCTTAGTGTATCCTTCAATTAATTGCATGTTTTCTGCAACGCCTGTTAGGTTCATATACCATTTTTTGATAGTAAGATTTTGCGCAACTCCTCTGGGGTGGCAGTGTCCTTTAGGATTGATTCTAGCCAGTTTGTAACAGGTTACAGTAAGTAGTGTGTTGGTAAAATCCCATTCAGCTAAAATAGGGCTGTGGGGGTGTACTGCTCCCAGCGATTAATATGTTCTTAATTCTATAATTAGAGTTTTGACTGCCTCTTTATGTTCTGATTTCCACTCCCAGGATTTGCCTTGCCATAAGAGTGAGCATAATGGATGGGAAATGATAGAAAATCCAGGTACATGCTTCCTCCAATATCCTAAAGTCGCCATTAATGCTTGTAACTCCTTCCTTGATTGGGGCATTTGCAGCTCTTTGATTTTTCTCTAGGTATCTGGAGCAGCCAGGGATCGGGTTAGGAAAGCTAAAGCCCTGGTAGAATTACATCTGGCCAGGGACATCAAGGGAAACAAGAAAAGTTTCTATAGGTACGTCGGTGTTAAAAAGAAGACTAGGGAAAATGTGAGCCCTCTCCAGAAGGTAAAGGAAGACCTGATTACCCAGGACATGGACAAGGCTGGGGTACTCATTGACTTTTTGGCCTCAGTCTTCACCAGCAAGTGCTCCAGCCACACCACTGAAGTCACAGAAGGCAAAGGCAGGGACTGGGAGAATGAAGAACCGCCCACTGCAGGAGAAGATCAGGTTCAAGACCATCTAAGGAACCTGAAGGTGCACAAGTCCATGGGACCTGACGAGATCCATCCACAGGTCCTAAGGGAACTGGCAAATGAAGTGGCTAAGCCACTATCCATCATATTTGAAAAGTCATGTCAGTCCAAGGAAGTTCCTGCTGACTGGAAAAGGGGAAACATAAGCTCCATATTTGAAAAGGGAAAAAAGGAAGACCTGGGGAACTACAGGCCAGTCAGTCTCGCCTCTGTGCCTGGCAAGATCATGGAGCAGATCCTCCTGGAAACTATGTTAAGGCACATGGAAACTAAGGAGGTGATTGGCGACAGCCAACATGGCTTCACTGAGGACAAATCATGCTTGATGAATTTGGTGGCCTTCTACGATGGGGTTACAGCGTTGGTGGATAAGGGAGGGGCAACTGATGACATCTATCTGGATTTCTGCAAAGCATTTGACACTGTCCCACACAACATCCTTGTCTCTAAGTTGGAGAGACATTGATTTGATGGATGGGCACTCAGTGGATAAGGAATTGGCTGGATGGCTGCACTCAAAGAGTTGTGGTCAACGGCTCAATGACCAGGTGAACACCAATGACGAGCGGTGTTCCTCAGGGGTCAGTATTGCGACCAGCGCTGTTCAACATCTATGTTGGCGACATGGACAGTGGGATGGAGTGCACCCTCAGCAAGTTCGCCAATGACATCGCAGTCAACATGCTGGAAGGAAGTAATGCCATCCAGAGAGACCTGGACAGGCTGGAGAGGTGGGCCTGTGTGAACCTCATGAAGTTCAACAAGGCCAAGTCAAAGTTCCTGCACCCGGGTCGGGGCAATCCCAAGCACAAATACAGGCTGGGCAGAGAATGGATTGAGAGCAGCCCTGCAGAGAAGGACTTGGGGGTGCTGATTGACGAGAAGCTCAACGTGACCCGGCAATGTGCACTCACAGCCCAGAAAGCCAACCATGTCCACGTCTGCATCAACAGAAACATGACCACCAGGTCAAGTGAGGTGATTCTCCCTCTGTACTCCACTCTCATGAGACCCCCCCTGTAGTACTGCCTTCAGCTCTGGGGCCTCCAAAACAAGAAGGACATGGACCTGTCAGAGTGGATCCAGAGGAGGTCACAAAGGTGACCAGAGGGTTAGAGCACCTCTCCTATGAAGACAGGTTGAGAGAGTTGGGATTGTTCAGCCTGGAGAAGAGAAGGTCTGGGGAGACTTTCAAGCAGCCTTCCCGTTCCTAAAGGGGGCCTACAAGAAAGCTGGGGGAAGGACTTTTGACAAGGGCATGGAGTTATAGAACAAGGGCAATGGGTTCAAATTGGAAGAGGGTAGATTTAGATTAAATATTAGGAAGAAATTCTTCACAGTGAGGGTGGTGAGGCAGTGGCACATGTTGCCCAGAGAAGTTGTGGCTGGGCCCCCCCCCGCAGGGTTGCCCAGAGAAGTTGTGGCTGCCCTCTCCCTGGAAGTGTTGAAGACCAGGTTGGATGAGGTATTGAACAACTTGGTCTAATGGAAGGTGTCCCTGCCCATGGCAAGGGGGTGGAACTGGATGACCTTTATACATCTTTTCCAACCAAATCATTCTATGATTCTACTTTAATTTTGAGGTCTCCTAGAACAAGTGCAGTATTTCAGTACAGGCCCTGTAAGAGTAAAGTGCCTAAACTTTAGCAGAAGTAGGTGGCTAATGCCCAGATATTGCCAAATATAGTTCTATCTAATGAGCAATATCCTCCTTAATACAAAACTGATCTCATGTTTGAGTTCATGCATGGGTAGGTAGAAACGAGGGAAAAAAATGTTAAGGAGACAACAATTAGCAAGAACAATCCATGAAAAAAAACACCAAAAAAATAAGATGGATATGGAGCAGGAAATGTTTGAAGAAAGATACGTTACATATAACAGAAACATGAAACAACCCAGGATGTTTGATACCTCATGGGAATGCCTGGATCGCACACGTATGACCCTACATGTAGACATTCATGCTGCCCAGCATACAGTACATTCTGTATGTTCAGGGGCTGGCTGCACTTCTCTAGGTTGATAAGGAGAAAAGGTCTTTGCATTCAGGACGAGGATTTTGCACTGTATCTCATGGCAACTTTTACAGCAGAGACAAAGTGTTAGGAACTGACCGTAATCCCCATTCCCTGTCCCCCTGCACCACTTTGGGCAAGGAGGTTGAAAAGTCAGGAGTGAAGTTGAGTCTGGGAAGAAGGGAAGGATGGGAGGAAAGAATTGTTCTTATTTCTCATTATCCTACTCTCTTATTAATTGACATAGAATTAAATTAATTTCCCCAAATCAAGTCTGTTTTGCCTGTAATAATAATTGGCAAGTGATCTCCCTGTCCTTTTCTCAACTGACAAGCTCGTCATATTTTCTTCCCCTGTCCTGTTCATGAAAGGGGAGTGATAGAATGGCTTGGTGGGCACCTGGTGACCAGCCAATGTCAACCCACCACGACATAAAACTCAGAATACTGGAAAGAGGGAAAAAAACTTAAATAAGTCAAGAAGGGAAGAGCAAGAGGATACAATTAATCTTTTGCAGATGTGTGCATAATTCCAGATCAGTCTGAAAGGATAAGGAATAAAAAAAAAGGCCTGTTCTATTCTAAAGGACTGCAACTTGGAAGATACCCTGCTGGGCATCAGCCTGGATAGGATTAGCCCTTTGAATTTTTCTGGGTTCTGAAGCAAGAAGAAAATCCTGTGTTTCCAACTTAAGTTTGTCATTTGACAGCAAGGAGTGTTTTTTTTGGTTTTTTTTTTTTTTTTTAGCATACTTCACACAGACTTCTTTGCCTGAATGAGGTTAACTCAACTATCATAACTTCATTTATTCTCTGATTAGAGCCCATAACTGTGCTGTGCTCAGGAAGACACTATCACCTTTCATACTTACTTGTATAACAATGTTTAGATTTTTTTTCCTTTTATCCTGTCAAATGCCCAGCCATATAGTGGTGACTGTCTCTCTGGATCACGTGTGTCCATTAGGGATTGCTTCTGCTCCTATTTTACTAATGTACAGCTGGGAATTTGGGCTGGCTCGTCTTTATGAATTGTGATTTACATGCCATTGCAAAGCTAGTTTTGGTTACTGTTATGAGCAGCACAGCACCTTCTTAGCTCTGTAAAAATGATGTATATTTGCTGCTGTTTGCAATTTTGAATTTTTCAAGATGCCTTTCAAAAGCGGAAAAAAACCCTGGGCTTGTGCCTTTTTTCTTTTGTTTTTGTTTTCTCTTGATACATAAAGAAGTATTGAAAGCTGTTTTCTTTTCCTTTCTATAGTTTTTTCCAGAAATTTGGAGTACGTGTACACAGTGACGTATGCTGACTGGGGTGTGCATGAAATGACAATTTCTGAACAACTGTGTCAGGGAAATCATCACTGAGGACAAAGAGGCTTTTTCAGTCAGACTGATTTAAGTTTTGTTTTGTTTGTCAACAGTTTCACTGCATCACCTAATTAGCATTTTGGATAGAGGCTCTTTGTGTTGAAGGTTAAAGGCACTCAGCCTTTTCAGACAATGAATTTTGGCAATTTGGCTTGGGGTCTTTCTTTCAACTTAAACCAGAAACAGTGAAGAATATATACACATTTCTTTCAATGATAAAGAACTAGCCAAATTCAAAGGCATTACTCATAAAGGACTATTCTATATTGGAAAACCTCTTTTCTTCATCACCAAAATATAAGTAAAAGTATTTTTTTCTAAACTGTATACAATTAAGGTTACAATGTTGCAGATAGGGTGCACAGAAACCTTTAATCATGCAATTTATGCTTATCCAGTTTTTGGAAAGTATTAGTGTTGTTCTCCAATAAGTTTACACAATTAATGAAAAGTAAGAACACTCTCTGTACTACTAACACAAAAAAGAAATATATTTATCCAGCACATCTGATTTCTTAGACAGCTTTCTTTTCAGTTATCCTGAAAAAGCAAGATATCAGAGCAACTTCATACACATCAGAAGATCCCAGCCTATTAGAGCTGGATGAGATTGCAGAAGGAACACAAAGTAGGACCATCTGTGCTTAAATACATACACTGGTTACTTTCTCAACCATATTGACATTCATTAGAGACAGCATTAAGAGGACATCAAACTCTCTGGAAATGTCAGTTTAAAGGTCCAATTATAGTCTCAGATTGCAAGGCAATATATGACTGATGCACCAGTTTTGGGTTTTGATTGCACAGTTTTTGAAGATTGCCTTCATTTTTCTTTCCTTTACCTGATTTCCACTAAATATCTAACAGCCTGTCTTTAAAGCCACCACTCCCAGACTATACCTTATCATCTCTGATGCATCTGGAAGCCCGTAAAAAAGAGGTAGAGGATAGCTTTAATTCTATATTATTTGAATTAATGAATATAAACTCCATGGATTTCATCCATCAGTCAGAGCACTGGGTCAGCTTGAAAGTCTGCTACAACTAACCATTCACCGATGGACAAAATCTTTGGAAGTGGCAACATGACTAAGGAACTTGCACAAAGTAAAGTGCATTTCTGAGGTATTTTGCTGCTTTTGAAAGGCTATTGATGGTCACTTAACTGATGCATGCAACTGTACACCAGTTCATATAAATCACAGAATTGTTTAGGTTTAGCTGTAGCACAGTCTTTTCCATACGTCTCAAAATGCTGATCTAAAGGAGAAACAAATATATGCTACATTTGACACCCTGGTTTATGCCATCTAAAGCAATGCTTCCTGCATTTGAACACAGTTATTTTGAACCCAGTGAGCTGGAGGGAGAGACATTGAATGTACCAGAAAAAAAAAAATAGAAAAAAAAAAATTTGCGTATTATTTTCAGCAAATAATTCTTTAAACCTGATGAAATATGTTTTCATCTCAATACTTTTCAACTGCCCTCTGCCCCTAAAAATCATCTGCTCTCAGACTACTGTCTGTGCTGAGATGAAAAATAACTTGTAGCAAATGGATTTATTTACTTGTGGCGCCATGAAGCTGTTCTCGAGTTATTCTCCATTTTTAATGGCAATGAGTAGACGTTGTTGACTTTAGGGATTGAACTAAATAATTTAACCATAATAGCACCACTAAACTTAGTATAATTATGTCATGTTAAAAATGCAGGGTAATAGTCTGCTGTCAGTGTATCGTAATTCAGGCTGTAATGACTCCTCTGCCCTGCACATAGGAAAAGCAAAAGAAAAATAAAACAGAATTAATTTACAAACTCTTTATAGCACCAAGGGCACGTCACTAACAGCTCTGACTTTAAATTTTTTCAAAATGAGATTTTAAATGAGAACCTGCAACAGGACTAGAGACATTGCTACAGCAGCAAGGCAACACTGGAGAGTACATGGCTTCAGTGGCACAGACTCCCTGTTAACACAGGCAGCCTCAGATACTCTTGTGTCAAGGAACAAAATGTTTTGTATCTTCTTCTGCAGCCCCAAGGATAAACTCCCTTCACCTGATTCATAAAAAATGAACTAGATGGAGCCAATCTCACCAATTGACTTCCCTGCTTGGGAGCCCAGCAACATACATAACAGATGACTCAGTCTATTTTAAACACCTTCCTCTTTCTCCCCATCATCCCAATATCTGCAGTCCAAATGTTCAAGAAAAAAAGCACTGTCCTGCTGCCTGTAGGGTAACTTAAGCAACATTACTCAGCAAGAGGCAGAACTGCTTTCTGCATTAACCAAAGGCTTGCCATCCCCCAGTACAGCAGGACAGCAGCTATCTTATCTTAAGCATTTTTCAAATGTACTGGTGATTATAAATAACGTAAAGAAAGATACAGAAGCAAAATCCTGGTATTTCTCCTTCATGTTTGCTTAAAGTGTGACTATTAGGTTTCTAGATGTTTATAACACATTTTAAATGCTGAGACAAAAGGAACAAAAATGCCCTCTTCCAACATAAAAACAAGATTAAAAGATATTAACAAGATGTGGAGGGCCATAAAGTCTCTTGGTGAAGCCAGACTCCACTGACTGGTGTCATGACAAGAGGAAGCATTTGTGGCAGGCTATGCCAACTCACACCAGTTATACTTGGGTCCCAGGGCCCATTGCTAACTTTTTCCGTCTCTGTACTATCCATAAATTAACAGACTTCACTTGGCCTGTCTCATAACGTGTGGCCAAAACACTGGAACTGCCTTTTTCATGTTCTCCCTCCTCAACTCCTACCAGCCACCTGGCCTTGAGGAGGTCTGCAGAGGGGTTCAGGGTGCCTGTGAAGGTCTGAGCCTCTGCATCTAAAGTTTGGGTAGCCCACAGCGAATGATGAGTAGGCAAATCTTGTCTGTCCTGTCCGTTGAGACATTTGGCCTGAGTCATAGCTTCTTAGCATTGCTCTGAGAAGGCAACAGAGGGAATTGAGCAACAGGTAAGCTGGTTAGGGATGACTTAAACAGATGGCCCAATACTGGAAGGTGATGATTCACCAAGAGCTAATGCATAACCCTAACAGGCTAAACCAGGCACTCACACAGTCATCACAATTCCAGAAAGTAATCTAACTTTATAAAATAGTAATAATAATAACACAAAAATTGTCCCCAGAGATCCCACCTAGCCTTTTCCTCCCACCGAGGTTATCTCAAATATGACCAGATGAGCTTTACAAAATACTTCCTGTCTCTCAGAGGCAGTTACTTTTAAAGACATCTTGAACTCTGATCAAGTGTCTCAAACTTGGGTCCCAATGTCACCTTATATCCCCACAGATGGTAGTGGATTAAGTCACTGCCCTTCCTTTTCCATCTCCACAAAAACTATCAGCAGTTGAGTATTCCACATACTTTGAAAAAGCTGCTTCTTGATATAAAACAACAGCTGGTGCGTAACTACATTCTACACAAAGACTATTGCTCCCCTACCTGTTGGAAACAGAAAAGTGGCTGTGATTTGACAATGAGATGAACCAAATTGGACTTGGGAATGCTCACACTTGGGAGTTGAGTCCTACGCACTACCCTGGGACTTGATGTTCCGGGGGGCTGGAGGGAACCCAGCCACAATAGATTTTATTTTTAAATTCATAGTCATTAAAGAAACTTTTTGAGTTTTACAAGGCAGTGTCCACTGTTGAGAAGGCTTAGGTAAAGCTTCTCAATGAGCAAATTGAAGAGGCTGATTGGAAAACAAACTGAAGTGATAATGTCCTCGAATTGCTGTATCGCCACTAGGTAGATATTTTGATGATTCTGACATGGTTTCCGCTGGACAGAGTTCACATCTTGATTTACTCTAAAGAGTTTATCATTCTTTTGGGCACCTTGGAGACTCTACAGGTTCAGGAGATGGAAATCACTATAAAGCTGTGTGTGGCTTTCAGCACTTTGCAAGGAGATTCTTAGTACCTCATAGGTTCAGGCTACTGATGAGGGAGATTATACTGCAACCAGCTACAGATGGAGGTCACAAATCAACAGAAAGTGTTACAGATTTATAGAGACACAACTGAAGGGCTAGGCTTCTGAAGGAAGGAGAATAATTTTTTTACTGCTTCAAGGACACATGTTCACTGAAGTGAATTATCTACATGAGAACTGGAGTGATTTAGCTAAGAATTTGAGTACCCTGCTAATGATCTTTTCTTACAGCATTAAGAATAAATGTTCTATGGCCTCTGGCTCCAGATGAGATGACTGTGAGACACGAGCTGCACAGAACAACATGGAGAGGAAATGTGAGTGGGCTCCAGTATCAGAGACTCTCCATGGGTGGACACGAGCCTATATACCATTCTTTTCACCCTCCTATAGCTGAGACATAGACAATGTCATGTCTCAACAATGACATGTTTTTCCTCCAGTTGATCGCAAAGCAAACCACTTGTATGCACCAGAGGACTGTCCTCTGTGTGCTCTTGGGCATCTGTCCTGGAAAAAACAGAGCAAAAGAAGAAAAAAACAAACCACACTCCAACATATTTGCTGCTCAGTGGAGCTGGTTGCAAGTTTTCCCTCTTCACACACAATCATTTTCTCATCCAGTATGGTCTTGCCAGACCTGAGGATTCAACATGAAATTGTTGGATGCAAGTCATCTGAGAAGTGCTCTAGAGTACATCTGCTTCAGATATGCCCCAGCAAACAGGATGCTTGCCACTTGTCTAGTGTTTCACGGTATTGAAGTCCTGGCTTTTGTCCCTTGCATTGCTCACAGATTGAAAAGGCCACTAACTCTCAAAGGCTACACAGTTGCCGTTGGAGTAAGTTGTTCCATGATGTTTTAAATTGGCACAGACCAAGGTTGGTAACATGTTTTGATGGATTCGAATAGGTTTGCTCTGTAGTTCTTTTGCAGTGTGGCTTGTTAGGACCTTTTAAGCTGAAGTCAAGCAGACAGCACATTAGATTTTGAATGTCACATCTGACCAAAATGTATCCAGCAACAAAGCAGTATCTAACTCTGAGCAGTATTATTAAAGTAGAGAACATATTTCCTCAGATGAAACGATATACTTTTCCTCCGTCTTAAACGAAGTGTAATCCAGAAAGTATAATTGCATTGGATGTGCAGTAAACTTAGAGCTAAGCGGATCATAACACAATAAATAACTCAGCCTGCAGCCTCATGGTTTATTGATTCACAAGCTGTTTATCCCCCACCTCCCACCATATACTCTACATCAGATGCAATTATTGCTTAATTATCCATTTTGTGCATGTACAAAGACTTAAATGTCTCACCAGACGAAGCAGACACCAGTTGTGAAGATACAACAATCCTAATAGGAAGACTTTGTTGCCTTTGTTCGCTTTAATGTGTATCAAATTCATTTGAGCCTTATACAGTCCTCAGTCAGCATATTCACTTGGTGATTACAATCACACTATTATTGTCATGGCTTTGACTGTTTAGGACATGATAACCTGGGTGTAAGGGATCATGCTTGGCATTAGGCATTTTCTGCCTAGGAAAGTGATATAGCTCTGAGCAAACTGCAGGCTGAAACAAAACTGGTGATGTTTCTGAAGTCAACCTAGGTACAGTTTTCAGAAAGAACTCTCAGCAAAGGAAATTCAGAATGTGTGACATATGGGTATGGCATTTTTAAAGACCTTTGGGCAAGTACAAGGGACCTGGTTCAATGTTTGCTTTGAATTTATGGTCTCAGACCTCAAGAACATTTGCGAATCTGAGGAGCTGACTATCCCTATGTAATGAAAGAATATACATACATAAAACAGCCAGCCCAACTGATTGCAATGGCCACTGGAGTAGTGTGAGCAGCACCAGCAGCAGCAGCAGCAAGCGGTGGTATGGTTCACAAAAGGGATGCAGGTGGACAAGGATTGGCTTGACTGAACAGGGGGAATTCCCTGGGCAACTGAGCCCACAGTTGGAAGAGAGAGCAAGAGACGGAGCCTGCACCTGGCAGCACAGGGGATTCAAGCAGGCTAAAACAATCAGCCCAACTGACTGCAACAGACAAGCATATATATTTCCCAGTGGGCAGGCACTCAGCAGTGGGCAGATGCTGCCAGCAGCATTGTGACCGCTGAGCAAAAGGCAATGTCCTCTGCTTCTCCTGAGCTTCTAGCACCTGGTAGAACCAATGCAGCCACACAGACAGAACTCCTCTTCCAGCATGCGATCACTCACGGTTCTGGCTGAAGGGATATTCCTAGAGGTGGAGAGTGATTGCAAGCAAACCTATTGGAGGTGTGACCAGATTGATGAACTACTCTGTTTGGTGGCCAAGCTGCAGGAGGAGGTGGGCATACTGAGGAGTATTTGAGAGTTGGAGAGGGAGATTTCTCAATGGAGCCATTACTCTGCCATCTATGATGTATGGAAGCCAACTCAGCACGGTCACTATGGAAGCGGGTCCAGGATCTGCTTTGTGCCAGGAAAAAGGCAGCTTATAAAAGGGATAAGGAGGGGTGGAAGAAGATTACAGCACGGAACACTAAGAGAAGCCCCTCCTTACCCTCTAAGACACCCTTAGAGACTAGGTAAGAGGCCCTGGGTACAGTAGACAAAGCGCATAATGAGGTAGAGGAGAAACCTATGTAAGCAGTCTTGCCAAGGTCAGAGAGATCAACTCCTTGCAACAAAACCTGCATTAAGACCAGTGCCAAGAAGAAACAACGGCAAGTTATGGTCATTGGTGATTCCCTCCTGTGCAGAACAGAAGTACTTGTTTGCAGACCAGACCCTCTTTTCAGGGAGTTTTGCTGTCTCCCTAGGGCCCAAAATAGGGACATCACCACAAGACTGAAGAGCCCAGTAAAACATTCAAAATACTATCCATGCCTGCTCTTTCACATGGGCACAATGATGTTGCAACAAAATGTCTGAGGTCAATCAAAAGAGATTTCAGAGCCGTGGGAAGAATGCTAAAAAATTCAGGAGCACAGGTAGTGTTTTCCTCAATCTGCCCAGAAATGGAGGGAGACATTGGAAGAAAAAGATGAGCCCAGGATATCAATATCTGCCTCCAGGACTGGTACCTCCATGAAAACTGTGGTTTTTTAAACCATGAAAGAGCCATTGAAGCATAAGGTATACTGGAGCCTGACAGGATCCACCTATCCCAACAGGGAAAAGATGCCTTTGGGCCTAAGTTGGTGGGACTGATCAAGAGAGTTCTAAATTAGGATTAAACCACCAGGACTGCAGTAGGTAAGCCAAGGGTTG
>NW_009635358.1:0-29833 GCF_000690535.1 Cariama cristata
CCGTGGGAAGCCCGCGCTGGAGCAGGCTGTGCGTTGGCTGCATTCTGGTTGAATTAGAAGAGAATCTGGGAGGACCGGTTTCAGATGGCAGCGGTCCTGTTTTAACTCAACTTATACTGCTTCTCCTACCCACTATCAGCAGGGTTCATAGAAAAGCGACTACTGTCGGTATCTTTGGTGATGTTATATGAATGCTGTTCAGAAACCTTTGGTATATATACAGTTGCTGCAAAAGCTGCTGTGGGAGTAAAACAAGTATGGAAAACCAGGTTTCCTTAATAATTGGGTTTTACATTTCAAGTATTTTTTATTTAAAAATATCACTTCCCCTCTTAAGTGGTAGTTAGCATTTACTATGAATAATAAGCTGATAGTTCCTTTTTGTTGCAATCTCATATGTTGGGTTTGACCGTGTCTCTTCCAAGATGATCTGTGGTACCACTCAGTGTTCCTCAGCACCTGACTTTGTTTCAACTTCAGGCGGTATTACTGATGTGGCTGGACTGTATGTTTGAGCAAAGTCTTTAGTTTTCTGAGATATTTGAGTCCTGTTTCTGAGTGTATTCAAAAATTTTATGAGTATGTAGTACATTGGGATATCTTATGAACTGGTTTCTGAAAAATTGTCTATCAGTCCCTCTTTATGTCATAGTGTATGGTCAACACTAATAAGAGCAACATATTAAAAACTTCTGGATATAAGACCAACTTTGATGCGATTAGTATTGAAGTCAAGTACTTGCAGTGTCCTATGTCAGCAATTTATTTAAGTGTTTGATAAGTAATCTTGACTGAAGTGCTATAAAAGCAATTCCAGGGTATAAACTTGGGCCTGGATGGCATACTTTGGAGTGACTGTAGGAGAAGGCGGCATATTTGATCTCTACAGGATCTTAACTAGGACCATATGACTCTCTTATAGTATTTAAGATCTGCTTAATATATTGACTTACTGACAAGAGTGTATTTGTCTTCTGAGAACACATCTAAACCCCGAGTTCTTTTTTAAGTTTAAAGAGAAAGAGATTGATTCTAGGAAGGAAGGGGTTTTTTAATTCCATATGCATTTGCTACGTGACTTCTATTACTGTATGCTCATCAGACCTCCCTCAGTTCCTCGTTTAGTACTAAGTACACTTTAATTCTAAAAGTGTGTATTTCACTTTGCTTTGCTTTTGGCTTTAGTTTTGGGGGGGGGGTTGGGGGTTTTTTGTTTGTCTTTTTTTCCCCGACCGAAAACTGAATAGATTAATGTATCAGCTGCTTTTACCTTTATTTCTGTAATGGTATCTATATTTGTCTCTCTGGCTATGATCTCTCTTTTGTTAGTGTTAGAAGTATTTATTTTTGGCAAAATGCAGGTAGGCTTTAATTTTTCTGCCAGCAAAATACAAACAAACCTCGAAAAGGCATAAATAATGATTCCAGGTGGCTGTCTCGATGTGCAGATCTCAGCGCTAGTTGGTCCTATCTAGATCTAGATGAGAACACTTACACGGCTTCACCAATACAGCCTCTAAATTAAAATTATTTAATTTTTATTATGATAATGGAATTATTTCTTTTTTACCAGAATTGAAGGGAAGATAGAGGAAACAAGTGTATTTCTTTTTCAAATGGTGAATTTGAGAAAGTCAGCGATTCAAATTAATTGATTTTTTTTTTCAGTGACAAACTGAAAAACATGAACAGACATTTATTTTCTCCCCAAAATAGCATTTGTCTTTAAAAAAAAGTGTTAAGATTAAAAAATAAATGCATCAACTTGTCAGAATTTACTCGTGCTCTCATATTTTTTCAGTGATGTTTATCACTTTAACCGGAAACTGTGTGTACTTTGGGAGTCATGCGTCTTGCTAGGAAATCCAAGAAAAAAACAAATAATTATTTTCAGAATGTAAATCTTATTTAGAGACCCCTCGATACAGGCAATCTGTTGAACTTTGCTTTTGATTTTGGGATGCAACAAAACATGATTAGACTTTGCCACAGAGACACCAATCAATATGATAGTTAAAGTTGCTATTTTGAAGGATTTTGTTAAAAATGTCTTCCTTTTTCAGATTCTGAACTTTTGCTAGTTATTTGCTTATTTCAAGGCAGGTTGACAAGCATTATTACATCATCTGAAGTTAAACTTATAGCAGAACATACTTCTGGGTGTCGCTGCCTCTGTGATTCAGGTTGTTCTGGAAGAACCTAAAGTGATGGAAATTCTTTGAGCTGAAAACTGATGAGGATGAAACTTTACCTCTTACATCGAATTCCTCACAAATGCAGTTCTCTAATAGAAGAGCATACTGAATGGTTAAACATCTCGGTGTGCAAGTTAACAATAACAAGTTGATAGACCAGAAGTAACGCTATGTGTTTTAATTTGGCTGTTGGGTTTTGGGTATTCACGGAAGCACAGTACCAGTTTCAAAGTGGAAGTCCTGATGGTGTGGTTGGTGTTGGTGTGAGCAGGCAGCTGAGGATTTTGGGTTGGAGGGTCAGAAGGAGAAGCCCGCTGAGGGAGGCTGTAACACTGTGGTCCCCTCGAGACCTTGCAGTGGGGCTGTAGTTGACGGCAGCTCCTTTCTGCAACCACCCTGGTCCTGAGCCTGACAGCTTTTATCACCCCATCAGCTCTTTTGGCAGCAGCTCTTCAGGGCTACCTGAGCCTCTGTGGCTCTGCCCGTTGTTGCATTTAGAGTGGGGTCCATTCACACCGGGAGGTGCCAGAACCCCACAGAGGGTGGCTTTGGCCTGTTGGCTTCTCACCAGGTGTCTGAACGCATGGTACCCCTCATACTGAGCAGGGTTCCCGTTACGACGTCATCAGAGGGCTAAAACTAACTTGTTTCACGGCAGTCTAAACCCAGCTCAGGTTCATTGTTAGTGGGTAAACCGACCAACACTTGCTGAATTCTGTTTTGTGGTGACAAGAAAAGCTGACATCAAAGGGTTGAAGTAACTTTGCTAATAGTTGACTGCCCCAGGGTGGGTTTCTCTGTGGTAACTTTTCTGACAGCTCTTGCTTAAAACCTGGAAAGTCAGAAGATCCTAAGGTCACACTAGCATGGCCTGTATTCCCACTGAAATCAAGACGAAGTGTACTTTTGCCCTTTATGCTGCCCAAGTTTCTGCCCTCCCTGAGCTTGCCTCAGGAGGCCTCTGGCAGGGAGGATTTGACACAAGTTTGTGCAGAAGCACTGGAGATTTTTCAGCATTCCCTCTTGCGTAGGCCCCACTGGGTCCCACTTAACCTGCCCTTGATTAAGAACAGTTAACTGCAGCGCATCTTGCACTTTAGTGGAGAGCAACACCTGAAATAGTATAAATTCTTAATTGAAATCTCATTATCTTTGGAACAATGCTAAAAGAAGCCCTAAAACCATTACAGTTATTGTTCTGCTTGAACCAGGTTTAATAATGTGTAATGTATGAGGCTTCTACTTTCTGTTCTGTGTTGTTCTCTTTAGAGTTTTAATAAGATTTTATGTTGTTTTAATTAATTGAACATCATGTTATGAAACTGATGTACCAATTATTTTTCCCCGGGCATCAAAGATGTTACCAACAAAAACGTGAAATGTCAGAATTTATTATAAAAAGAAAAAAATATTGCAAAAATGATTTGTGACAGAAGGAGGTAGGATAATGTACAGAACCAAAATAGCTTCTTTTAATTGTAAAATGCTCTTAATTGCTATTTTAAAAGAGTTTGGAAGAGGATTACATATGTTTATGTATTTGAGGAAGGCTGAAAGTATATATGAATTCCATAGGTGGCAAAATATGAGATGTCTTACTGTTATATGTTGGTGCATTGAAACTTTAGATCATTTTCTGTGAAACAAATACACAGTCTTGTATGTATAAATAATTTTTCTACTATGAACGGTCATTTGTAATTAACAAATCTCAGGTGCATTTCATTATGGATTGCTGACAGAGAAAAACAACTTTGTCCTTTCTTTTTTCGCAAGACTTTTTTTTTTTTTTCCCCAGGCTTTGAGACAGTTGCGCACTTCAGCCTTTCTGGCTGCTTGTTGTAAGAGACAATCAGTATTAATTTTTGAAGTACTGGGATGCCAGTGGAACTAGTAGAAGCAGATGCTCCCAAACTATCCAACAGGACTTCCAGACATTGCCTGAGTAACTGAGTGGAAGTAGATGTTCCCGTAGAGGATGTTGCTGCCTTTGTGCTGCTACTGTTTCATCTCTGGAAAACTGGGAGAGGGAAAAATTAGACATGCAGAAAGCAGCAGCATAATTTTTGCTGCAGAAAGATTGCTGAAAGAATGACAGGGTGAGTGTGCTGACAGAATGTGCAGGTGTGATGGGTTTAGACATTCATTGGAGTATGGGGCTCAGGACCTCCATATTTGTTGGGAGCAGACTACTTTCTAAAATCTAGAAAACTATGCTAGCTTGTAATGGACCTAATGATTTTACTTTCAGAAAATTGTGTGTATGACTATATGCATGTTTATATGATTTCCCTCCTACTCACCCAACCCTGAAACACAGAGTTGTCAAAGGCAGATGTCTAAGCCCATTCTTAGACACCTCAGTAGAGGTGACTGATTTTCTGACGTACAGAACACTTGCAATTCCAACTTTAATCCACATATTTTGTTCGCTTTGTTGCATTTGCTTACCCATTTGCCTGTTTATAAGGGTAATCTTTTCTGAAGACAAGGCCTGATTTGTTAAAGAAAGCTTTTGTATATTCTCTTAGTTGAATGTAGCTTTCAAATATGAATTTTGATCCCTTCTTAATTCTGGGTCTTGTAGAATTTAAAACTGTAACAGTATTAGATGCAACTTACACAGATTGTTTTCTGCATGACAAAGTTATGCTTTTAGTTTCCACTCATCAACATTTGATGCTCTCTTAGAGGACTAACTCTTATCCTTTTTTATCATGAAAAATGTGTTGGGAACCTGGAAATGCCTTAATGATATTCATAGGCTTATCTTCCCAATAGAAAAGACCTTTTTATCTTTCTTTTTAATCAACTCATTAGCATGAAACTCAGAGATGTAATCATACCAGACTGGAATTGGGGTCATGCCATAGGCTAGCTGAACGGGAGGCTTCATGGCATAATGATGTATAGCTATTTCACAACAATGCTTTTAACTCAGTAAGTCTGCCCTTAATTACGTTTTAAATCTCATTTGAGAAATTTTTATCATTATGTAAATTGCTTAGTAAATGCTCTCATTCTAAGACTCAATAAAAGTTTTGCTTATGGACTGGGGGAGCAAATGATTTAAAAGCTTGATGGAGGGACGGAGAGCTTCTTTCCCGCTTTGTTCGGAGTGACAGAGCTTCGTTGTATTAGCTGAGGTGGTCTATATGATAACAAAACATTAGTCTCATCACTGTTAGATTCTCACTGTTAGATTGTTTGGAAACAAAATAGGTCCCAAAATCTTACCTGAATTAGTTGTGTTTTGATCTGAAAACAAAAAACAAAAAAAACCAACAAAACCAAACCAAAAAACCCCAAACCACAACTACTGGTTCTTAGAAGATTCATGGTATTTAAAAAAGGGAACTCCAGTTGGACCAGTAGGGTCTCACAAAGCAGAAGAAATTCTTTGGTGTTTTGTTCCATCATTAATCTGAATCATAGTATTTTCAGTCTAGAACAAACAATCACTTGTTTCTAAAAAAAAACCACCACATTTCTTTCTGTTCAAATACTTTGAAGATAGTGACTAGCTCACAAGGACAGACTGTCATAGAGTAGTGCAAACTGGCCTTCTGTTGCTAGAACCGAAAGAAATAGATCAAGTGCATCATGCACTGAATCTACCACTCGTGCTTAAAATGCATTTGACTACTGTGCTGTAGCCATTAATTCAACATCTCCAGAACTGTTAACACCCACAAAACCATTCGTCTATCTAGCAGACAGAAGAATAAGCTGTGATCCTGGAAGAGGTGCCATGTACATGGATCTTTGTGCCTCCAAAGGCTGCTGGAGTCTGCAGGGGTGTTGAAAAAAATGCCTGAAACTCTCTGAACCCTCGCACAGAGTTTAATGCTTTAGGCAGAGTCAGAAATGTGCAGGAGTTTAGAAGCCATTAAATAAAAGCAAGTAGGATGATTAATTTGAAATCCAGTCTCTAAGGTGTACTGGACAGAGTTGCAAAATACAGACAATGACTCCATTTTCTCTATCTGTAGAAGCCATAAGGAGGTTGGGAAAAAAAATAAATTGAAGGGGAATCTTTTTTGGTTATACTAGTTGTTGGTAAAAATTGACAGCCTATGCCAAGCCCTAAGAGCTACTCTATCCACTTCAAGTCCATGGAGCAGAGACCTATTCTTTATAGATGTGCTTTGCCTCAGTAGTATTGTTAGAATAAAAAAAGATACTGGTTTGAAACAAGTTTGTCAGGTGCCTGGAGAAGGCAGAACTGAAATGATGTTTAACCACTGAGAATGTAAAATATAAGGAGAAAGAAACCCACATTCTTGAGAAGTTTTGAGGTCACCACAGAAGAACACAAAAATAAGTTTTGTACTCACAGAAGGTTGTATTTTAAAGAGAGGAAGAAAGCAGAAGAAAAAAAAGAGGAAGGAAAGGAAAAGAAAAAGAAAGAGAGGGAGGGAAAAGAGGAAAAGACAGGAAAGGAAAGGGAGGAAAGAAGAATGCGAAAAAAAGAGGAAGGAAAAGAGAGGAGGAAAAGAAAGGAAGTGAAGAAGGGAAGAAAGGAAGAGAAAAGCTAAAGGGGAAGGAAGAAAAAAGGAAGGGAGGAAAAGAGAGAAAAAAGGAAAATGGAAAAAAGGGGGATTACATAATTCATACTTTCTGTACAGTATGAGAGATTTAAGAAAATATGCTACTAATTTAAGCTATTGAAAATGTTTAGCTGGGTTTTTTTTCCAGAAATTATTTAGGGGAAATTTAATATGCTCTGTTAATATAAATATGAAGGGGATGATGAGTTCAACTAACTACACAGATGGAGAGGGATTATAGAAGTGTAGGATCTTTGTTTTGTTTTAAGTAATTTTATTATAGCTTTTCTAGCTATTTCAGTATTAGCATTACAGAAACAGTACTGTATAGTACTTCTGAGCTATTTATAGCCACACAGGTATTACTGGCTAATGCTTCGAGTACATGTATGTAATTATGCAGTCTGACTTTAGTTTTTTTTAGTTACTGTCAGTAAAGATCATTTTTTTCCTCTATGTTGATTTCCTTTAATTGGCTGGTGCTGTGTTTGGTTTTGTGAGCCCCCATACCTCAATTAATGCCACTTATTTCATTAGTAACTTTATACAGTACCTAGAAAATGTAAAATACTTCACTGGAAATGAAAAGTACAATTCCAAGGATGGAACGGTGTTTGCAGAGGGGGATTTAAGTGATTTAATTTCTTTTAATTGTTACATAATTAATTTTGTTTCTACCTTGTATAAAAGATAAATGTTTTGTCAGCTGTGCTGCATTAATTTCCATGTCTTAGTCTGACTCATGTAGTCCAACTAGTGTAACTAATTCCTTCTTTCTAGGACTTCATTTTACTCCCAGCCTTACCAGTCCCTCTCTCATGTATTGCCAAAATAATGGCAGATTTTGCCATGTGTCGTGTCCTTTATATGTCATGCCTATATATTACATGTGGGATATGAACGCTATTGACACTGATTAATTATTTCTGATAAAGTATCTCAAACTGTATTGAATTCTTATTGGATTATCTCTGCTGTGCGGAGGCTGACAGGACTTTCAGCGCACTAGGTTTCACAGCGACGGCTCTCTGTTTTACAGGGCTCCGTGTAAAATAAAATGTGTGGAGCCGCAGCTGAATTTCTTTTACCTCCCGAGAGGAGGAGGGCAGTGCGGATGCCAGCTCCTAAGGGGAATGCTAGCAGTAGTCCCAAGGGGGAGAACTGAGCTGGGCAAGTGAGAACTCTGTCCATCCCCTGGCTTTCTGGCAGTGTTGGGTGCGCTGTCTTACAGCCTTAGTGTGCTACTCTCCTGAAATCATGCACAGACGTTTCAAGGGCTCAGGACAACAGCGAAACAGCCAGAGCAAATTTCCTCGCCTTGTTTTGTCCAAGAAGATTGTTCCCCTCAAGACAAGTTTATTTCATCTCCTTATCTTTCTTAGTTCTTTGACTTCGTTCGAGACTTATTCCAAATAGTATAATAATGCAAACACATATTTTTTAATGTGTAGAAACCTGAAATAGCTGTTCAGCAAGGTTTCTATGAACAAATATTATAGTACCTTTTATCATCTAACTTTATAGTTCATCTTAATAAAGGAGGATTTCACTCTGAAATTCTTAGGCAGATCTATGCTTGATGGAGTTGCAGTTCTTTCTAAGCAGTTCAGCTCCCTCTAAGCAGTAACTTGTGATCAAAAGGATGGTTTTCATTTTTCTATCTGCTCTTTTTAAGGGAATCTATTTCCCCACAGCCTCAGCAATGACCACTACAGCAAAAACACAGTGTACAGAGTCAACTTCAGTCTGACTGTAACTCAGTAGAATTATACCAGGATTGATTTTTTCCGTCCTCTGCAGTTCCTCCATGTGTTTGAACACACTGGAAAAGATGAAAATGCAATAAATAGTCTATATTTAGGCTATATTCTATGCTTCTTTGTATGATGTGTGATGACAGCATACTTTTGCAGTTTATGAGATGAAATAGGTCTGCTTTATTCTTGTCAAGAAAAACAATCTTGTTTATATTGATCTCTCACTTGTAGCTTTGAAATATGGAAACTACTTATTTCAGAAAACAAGTAAAAGCTGTGTAGATCCTGTTCTTATATGCCCTCTGCTTCTCTTGGGATGTGAAGGAGTCACAAAGAAAGGATCTGAAATGCACCAACCAAAATGGAGTGAATATCTTTGTTGTTCTCTTGCTTCTTTGTCAGCGTGGGCTTCCTGCCTAGCTGGAATGAACTACTTTTAGGAGCATTCGAAGAAGTGCAGTATACATAGGTAACATGGAATAAGGAAAACCAGGTCTTGAATACTAAGCTTTTGATAAGAATACTTCACTTTTCAGGTTTGCTGCCCATTTAACCAACTGTCTGGATTTATCGTGATACTATATGGTGTTCTGAAATAAAAACAATATGGCTTGATTTTATTTTCAGAAATATGTATGTGTCAGGAGAAAACCATGGAATGTGTAGACTACAAGACACTTTTTCTAGAAACAAGAAAAATGTGGAAGTGCTTTTTTTTCTTTTTTAAATTTTGAGTTATGCTATATGTGTGGTAAAACACCAAGAGGGCATAGATTTGACAGCTTCCCCCTGTGAATAGTTATTCAAAGTATGTGTCTCATGGCACATGTTCTTGCTGAAGAGCAGGCAGCTGTTTCCATCACCACCCTAAAACCTAAGAATTTTGTGCAACAGGTAGTACAAATGATAGTTCTTGCATTCAGCAGTAGATTTACCGGCTTTTAAATGTGGAAGGACCTTAGAAGTATACAGACATTAAGAGAGAACTTTTTTTACAGTGAATTTTATCCTTTCTTACATATTGTTTTGGCTGTTTACATCAGGTTTGTGATACTTAACCTAGCTTAAATAAAATCTCCAAATGCATACATGAAGAGAAAGAAATTTGGTAATAGACTATTCTTCAGTCAAGCAAACAAAAATAAAATAGCACAGCTGGAAGCCAAAGCCAGCAATATGCAGACTTGAAACGAAGTACAAATTTTCAAGTAAGGGCATTCATACCTGGAATATTATATATAGTTATGTACCTTAATAATGGCATTTTAAAAAATTTAAATTGTCTATTTAACATCAGTAAATAAATACAGTATTTATAATGCTGTCACATTCTGCAGAATTACCTCTGATGTTTTCCAAACTCACTCCTAACTACTTTACTGCTATGCTGACCGTAGATAAAGTAAAACAGTTGGATAAGAACTGCTATCCTGTACCAAAGACGTTCTCAGCCCTCCGTAAAATTGCTCCAAATACAGTGCTAATCATTTCTGTGCAAGAAATAGATATCCAGTAAAGGATGGCAAATGACATTCGGAACAGCAGTAGGTGAACAAGGACAATCTACTCATGATTCGGTGCAGCTAACATTACATTTAAAATATCAAATAAAACCAATTCAATTAGGAACACACCAAGTAGGCAAGTTGTGTGCTCCCCTCCTTCAAAGTCATTCTTCTAAAGAAAATTACAACAAATTTCCATTGGGGACTATCTGTGATGCTCAGTTAGTGCTGGGCCTTGCTCTTAAAGGCCATAAATCATTTCCCCTTTCACACTTCATCCTCAGCAGTCCCATTTCAGGCAGCAAGAAACCACCACCAGAAATCTTAGTGCCCAGGCATCCCAGGAGAAAATGCAGAGCTTTATTCTCTAGGTCATTCTCTTTGTGTGCTGCTTTGTTTGGAAGTAAAGTACTTCTGTGTGTATGTGGCTACGTATAGAGGACATGTGTGCTCATCTAGGTACCAGCTCAAATTATTATTATTATTTTTGTATTTATTCTTTTTAAAGAGCTTGATTCAACCACTGTTCTCTGCGAACGAATCTGACCTTGTAGAGCTGCAGCATGCAAACGTCTTGGAGAAGGGCAGCCAACGTACAAAGGCTGCATTGAGTGTGTGGGCCGGCGGGAATGCTGGTACCGGGCAGCTCTCTAAAGAATGTTCTTTTGGCAGGAGCAGCCGTGCTAAAAATGAGGGGGGAAAATGAATTAAAAATGTAGAGCTGGCCTGCAGTTATGAAGTGATAAGAGAAGCTGGCTGTTCAACATGAGCTGCCAGTTGTGTATTCTAGGTCCTTGCTATTCTCAGGCCCTCCTACAGCCGTGGCCCTGACCAGTGTTTTGATATAGCACAAAGTGGCTGTTTATTGCTATTGACTGCTGAGGCCTCCGCTCCGAAATGCGTTCTGTCAACAGAATGTAAGTGGACTTGGCATTTTAAAGCTCGGCTGCTGCAGACGCGTAGTTTTCTTGGAATTGCCATGCAGCAGGACCGGTGTTGCAGTCCTCAGCTCAAACTGAAAATGTTGCACAGGAAGACGTATCATGTGAAGGTCAGATTTACCTGAGATCCTGAGGGGTTTGTGGGGTTTTTTTTTCCTCATCAACACAGTAAAGATATCTTCTCCTTGCTTTGTAGCCTGTTGAAGGCTAGACTTCTAACTTTCTAAATTTTGTTCAGTATGCTCTGTATGGAACAAAGGTCGTTATTCAGTGCAAATGGCCGCCATGTGAGAGGGAAACGCGGCTGTGTATACAGTACAAGATACTGCCGTAAAAGGAGCAGTCAAAATCTGCGCTAACTCTGTGTTGCACTGAGGGTTTTTCCACTCTTTTGGAAGGCGATAATCTCTATGATTTTGTAAGAAATCACATGTATTGTTTTCTATTGCTTCCATAGGAACTACAGGCAGAAATCGATGCTCACACTGACATCTTTCACAACCTGGATGAAAACGGGCAGAAAATCCTGAGGTCCCTGGAAGGCTCTGAGGATGCAGCTCTGTTGCAGAGGCGGCTGGATAACATGAACCTCAGATGGAGTGAGCTTAGGAAGAAATCTCTGAACATTAGGTACGACCTGAACGTAAGCGAAAGCCTACGGTTGGTGTGTAAGATGGAATGCTGTGTTTTGCTAGTAAAAAGGTTTAATTTTGTTCCTGGTACCACTATTTTTGTCCATTTTGAAATGATTTGTGCTATTTTGAATGTTGGCTTAACTTTGTAAGAATGATTGGGTTTTTTGGTGTGAAAATGATAGTAAAGGATTAGGATTTGAGGCATATGATGAGGTTTTGTAATTACAGGAGAGATTAGCATATTTAAACAGTAACTGTACACCTCTAAATGTAGGCTTTTTCTAGAGCTGGGTATGACTTATCGATGAGTCATGAAAGAAAGGGATTAAACAACCTATGTTTATGAGAGGCTTTATTTCTAAGGCTGCTATTTCCAGTGCAAAGCTAAGAATAGCCTTACAAATGAGAAAACAAGTTATTTAAGATTTTAGCTGTTGTCTGGAGAGTGGACAGAATTACTAAATAGAATCTAGAGGTAAACCAAACTTCTAGGTAGTGTTGTGAGAAGAAAAACTTCTGTTTGCAAGGAAAAATATAAAAAATGGTAATGTTACAAATGGTGAAGTGGAGGTACAGGCTTCGATGGGCTGATTTCTTTTCAAAAGAAATTGTCCAGGAATTTCTCTTCAGAAACACAACTTTTACAATCAGCAACCCAACTCTGTTGCGTTCAATCTTGGGCGTTTTTTCATTTGCTCACTTGCTGTGTGTTGGTGGTAGTTCAGAGGGCAGCAAAAGGCAAAAGTGTTTTTCAAAGTAATGTATGAACTATTAGCTTTTTTCAGCTCAGGCCCTGAGGGAGGTCAGTCTGTGTAATGACAAAAGCCATCTTCATAACATCATTCATTAAAAGCAAATGAAGGCTATGAGGTTGAAAAGATTAGTAGCTAACAAAAAATAGAGATACATTCCTTTTTTTTTTTTTTTCCCCCTGAGGAGCATAAGAGGAGGGATATAACCCTTCAAGGTCTCTCTCAGATTTTTTTTCTTCACATGCCTTTTGCCCGTGAACTTGCCCAAATGCAGCGATGTTCAAGATAAGAAAAACAATCCATTGGCTAATATTAGTAATTAAATATATGGGACTTTTTATCTTTCATTTTTTGCAGTTTAATGTATCAGTGCCACTAATTGAGTCAGAAATAGTAACCCTAGTTATATCACAGTGACTTCTTGCATTAAACATTCAAGGCAGCATCCTTTGATTAGAATAAGAAACAATTCTTAACTTCTAAAACATTCACTTCAAATGTTGCTGGCCACCAGATTGGATGAACGGGCTATTCTCAGTCTGCCTGCTTGGAGCTATTTCTTTGCATCCCACAGTATGGAATGGATTTCATCATAACTACCAATGCTTACACAAAAGAGGTATGAGAGCAGACATACGAAATGTTCCCCAGGCATCAGTCCCGCAAGTCTCCTTATTCAGGATAAGTTTTAGACTGCTGAAACAGAAGACCCATGCCGTCGCTCAGCTTAGGTGGGCATTCTTTTCTAAATCCGTTAGATCAAATATATGGTAGATACCAAGAGAAGCCAAGTTCACTTCCATTATTACCTACCTTTCATTCTGGTAATTCAGCACAGTTTATCCTAATAAACACTTTCTTTCTTATAACTCATTTTTTAAAACTGTTTTCCTGTTAATCTGTTTTGCCTGCACATGCTTGAACACAGTTATGAATATATGAGTGTATGCATATAATGTATGCTAGCATGCACATATGTAAACATACATTCCCGAAGCTGAAGGAAGGGCAGAGCAAAATGGGTTCTGGGAAAACATTCACCACACTGGGGAAGGTCAGAGCACAGCAGCAGTAGCAAAACTGCTTTGGGTCACTCTTTTTGCACAATTTCCCTGTAAACCCGGACCTGGGGAAGCAGGGAAGAAGCAAAGACCCTGGTGTTTGCCTCCAGTTGCTGCCCTTCCCGGGAGAGGATGGAAGCTTGCATTTGCCACGATAAACATGGGAGACAGGAGTTAACCTGGATCAGAAACTTGACTCCTTGGGTAGGTCCCCTTCAAAACCCCTGTGGTCCTTGCTCTGGCTGTTGCCTCCTGCAGCGCCCCGTACAACATCCCTGCTTCTCTCCCCTTCTCTCACTGCTTTCAGAGGCATCCTGGGGCTTCCCCAGCCTTGGCTGCCTGCGGGGCTGGCCTCCCCCAGCATCGCCTGCTCCCAGGCAGTTTTGCGCCAGCCCACAGCTGCCCTGGGAGAGCAGAGATCAAAAGGCAGCATGGTCTATGTGTGTCCCTCCCACATAGCCTTTAAGTTTGAAAAAGGAGAATATTTTCCATCAGCTTGCATACCAGAGCAGCTGAGCTCTCTGTCAGTCTATGGCTAATCTATCCCATTCCTTTCTCTTTCCTTGCCACTCCAATTACCTGGTGTAAGGGGTTGGGAAGAAGACAGGATCCGTAGAGCATTTCAAAGAAATACAACCGTCCTTACCTTCAGCAATTCCTCATTTCTGTATCCAGACTAAGTAATAAGGTCTGCAAAACACTGAGTCTGTATTTATTACGTTTCTTTTATAGACCATCCTATATGAGGTATAGGAGTAGAATTTTCACTATCAGAAGAGAAGTGGTTTTATGTGCAATCACTGAAAAAGAAGAGAAATGTTAGGCGAACAAAGCTGGAAGTCAAACAAAAAATACATGAAATAAAAGAAAATGTTTTTATTTTCCAGTACATTTTATCACTTTGCTGTTATGTAATACTGCTTTTGGTTTGACTTACTAAGAGGAATTCTTATGTTACCTGGAAGTGAATTAGGAATTTCTTCCCAATCAACAATTAAAAAATAGCATATTTATAAGCCTAGAAGGACAAAATTATAGTGTGCTTTATCTATGGTATAAACAAAATTGAAGGTTTGATCAGTCCAGTGATGTTTCAGTCACATATTCTCTCTCCAAAGAAAACAGTTGCTGAAAATTAGTAGCTTAATACTTGACCCCTGTATTAAAAAACCCCCACATTTACACATACACAGAGGAAATATTTAGAAGATGTCCTTATGGTGGAAACCTTGTTTGCACAAAGTAGTATTCTATCTCTTAATTTTTCCAATGATTCAATTAGTTTCATTCCCACCTCTGATCAAATGGCACAGACTTTTGGGTAGTGTGAGGGGATTCTATTGGCTTCAGCAATTTCCTCATGACTTTTCAGGGAAAGGATGGCATTTGTTCTCTTATAGGTAAGCAACCACATGAATCTGATCTGAGTTTGAATGGTTTGTGTAATAGTTTAAAGAAGTGCTTGCTCTTCTCTGAGTTGAAAACTGCTCTCTACATTTTACTTCATTAATCTCCTAGTAGCCCTAAGTGATGACTAAGTTACTGTCATGCTAGTCCTGCATAATATTTGTGCACATTTAGTGAGACTGACAATTCAACACAGCTATTACTCACTGCTGAAGAGGAAAACAAAAAAAAACCATACTCAAACTCAAGAGATGGGAAAGGAACGGATGTTTCAGGCCAGGAGCGTGGAACCAAATTTAAATCAGTGTTGCCAGAATCTAATTCAAAGCTACTGAAGCTATTTAAAAATCATTAAGTTAATGAAACACTAGGATCTTGCTCAGTAAATAAGCTTGTACAATTTGATTTTTATTTTCACTCTGCCTGAATATATCTTATATTTAACACATGCTTTCAGATCCCATTTGGAAGCCAGTACAGATCAGTGGAAGCGTTTACATCTCTCTCTTCAGGAACTTCTGGCATGGCTGCAATTGAAAGAGGATGAATTAAAACAGCAAGCACCCGTTGGCGGAGATCTTCCCACTGTGCAGAAACAGAATGATATTCATAGGGTATGATTTTTTAAAAATGATCTTTCAGCCATTGGTTTTTGTTTTGCAGGTTAGTGCTGCATGAAACAGTCCTTGTTGGAAAAAGTAAGATACCCTTTAAAATACATTTCAGAGACAATGAAAACTGAACTTCTTGTATGGGAGTACTAGCTGCAATTTTCAAACATAGCTTCAAAAATCAGCCTTTTGGAGAAGGGAATGTTTAGTACCAGCTGCTCGGCTTTTTTGAAAAGCAACACAGCATTTTCATAGACTTATCACAGAGAGCTAGTTTTCATGGCCAGAACAAATACTAGCCTAATACTGTTTGAGGATTAAATAAGTAGTTCTGAAAATTTTTCCAGATCAGGCATTTAAACTTCATGTATACTTTTTGAAACCCTTTTTTGCTATTGATTTTTGGGAACGTTTATGGAAAGAGTAGCTGATATCAACCCTAATGCATAACTGTATGCATCATGAAACTATTGTGATAACTGACTGTAACTGTCTGCGGCTCATACTAGTTTCATCGCAGAATTCTTATGGAAAGGCAATAGCAGAGTGTCATATGGGGGCTGTTCTGGGCTCAACTTTGTAGTAAAAAGGAACCTAAATCCCACACTTGTATGGGAAGTTGTTTCTTTTTAAAAGCCACTGAATGAACAACCCCCAAAATAACTGAATAATGCTGAAAAATGCTGAATAATTCTTCATACAAAGATTCACACAGGTTTTTTTGTGGTAAAGCTATGCTTTAAGTATGTTTCCTGTGTTGAATCAAGTTCACACCCATCTGATGCTAACCTAATGTCTGCTATCAGGTAAACAGTTTTTAATTTGCTATGTCATTGCAGTCTATTCAGGTGTGAATGTGAAATCACAGTTCTAGTACCTCAGTGGTGCTTTTTTAGTGGTGCCATAAGGAAACCCATTAGGAAACTAGCGTCCTGCTAAAATAAATCTGAAGAATTGCTGAATGAAGCAGTAAATGGGGAGAAACTTGTTCTGAGAAGTAACAGGGAACTGCGTGAAAGGTAACTGGGGTAGCACACCCAGCTTCAGCAACTCCTATCACTTACGAACTCCATAAAAACTTGTTTAGCCCTTATGATAAGACTTCTGTTTCTTTTGTTAGTTTTTGATGAAAACTTCAATCTGGGAAGCACCAGTTAATAACAGAAGTCCGTAACAGAAACCAGACCTCAACCCACTAGGACAGATCCTGATTCAGTAGGAAGTTGGGGTTTTTTATTTTTACAGAGAACAATATAAGATCAAGGGCAAGGAACCTTGCTGATATAAACAAATTGTCCTGCCATGTTTAAATGGTAAATGCATGTAGTGATTGGAAGGAACCACGTAAGCATTGATACTATGACATTTCTCTGCAGTACACTATTCCATTTATTGGAATTTACTTGGATGTGGTGTTCTAGCTCTCCTCTCCTTCATTCACATGAGTCTTTAGTTAAAATAATGACATGGGAGGTTTTGTCCTCCTGTTTGGTGACCAAGTATACTTCAGTGTGACATCTTAAAGTTATTTCAAACAGATGTATTTTCTATTGAGTAATTTAAATTGTTAGTCAGACAACTTGATACCATGAGAAGAGAATATTCCAAAACCAGTGATCATCCTCTCAAAGCATTGTGCTGCATATGTGTAACTTTCAGTCTGTGAAACTTGCCACAAAAGATATTGTTTCTGAAGTTCCTAAACTTCTGATTTTATTGCTTAATGGAGAAATGAGAAATGGTACTGTAAAATAAATTTGGGTCTGGAGTACCTGTGTTTTCTCCATTCATCAGGTAGCTGTATTATAAATATTGCTCTAACAGATTGTCCTACCTCATGCTGAAGGACACATTTAAGAACAAATAGAAGATCAAATTTGGAAAGAGAACATGACATAACTTGCTGCTTTAAGCTATTGGGAACCCTGAGTTGTGAAAAGTCTGGAAATATCGTATACAATCGGGCTTGGCTTTTGACATAGGCAAACAGACATTTGTCTACAGTATCAAACTGGTGGGAGGTGGTGGCAATATGGTTTCTCCAGGGCGTATCTTCACCTAACGGCCGAGAAAGCCGAAGAGAAAGATGAACAAAAAACATTGCACTGTTAGTGCACAGTGCTTTTCTAAGATAATATTTGCTTTGCTGCAAGGGGCAGCTTGGTTGCATTGCCTAGGTCTTCCTTCTGGAGAGGTGTTGTGTAGGGTGTGTCTTTCTCTCAAAACTTTACTTGGAACTTCTAAGCATTATTACAGAAACTGTGAGACCAAAACATCTGTGACTTTATGGAGCACCACCATCCCTTTTTACCTTTCCCTCTGTGAAAGTTAAGATGTATGAAATGCCTGAGCTTTGTCCTAGCCAGCTGTCTGTAGCAACTCCCATAAAGTAGTTTTAAAGCCTGTCCAGAACACCAGGATGAAAGAAACAATATCGATGTTGCTTTAACTCACATGACGTTAACTCAAACCCTTTATCCAAAGACAACTCTTGAGCCAAAACAAGGCTTAGAGAAGGGTTTATGTAGAATTGTTACAATAAAACTTGGGTCATCGAGTAATATTTGAGTATTTGAGAACATCACCTTTCTTCCTAGATCAAAGAAATAATTTATTCATCTACAGAAATTACTTCTCATGAAATTTTAATATTGTATATTGTTCTGTAAGCTATTCGAAAGTTTCCCAGAATTCATCATAAAGGTAACCAGACTTCAGTGATGGACTAAGTGATCTCGCTGTCACTCGCCAATCAACTGAAGTGTTTAAAACTTTTAGGGGTGAGAAGTGTTGCATAAAAGTAAGGTACCATAAAGAGGTGCAAAGTGACTTTACAAAATAGATCTCCTCACTTCTCCTTTTTGATTATCTTATCTGCCACATGCAGATATCTACAGACACAAATCTTTGGTCGTAGTGTCTAGTATCAAAGCTAGAACATTTTAGTTCCTTTTAGAAACATGGCTTCTTTCCTTCTCCTGTTCTGTAGGACTTTTGTAGTTTAATGTGAGGCCTTTCTAGTTGTAGGTATTCTGATTCCCTGGGGAAAAAAGAACAAAACCATAATCCTTGAAATCAGGTTACCCTGTCTGCTCTTCAAAGATCTCTTGCAGAGAAGAAGGAGGGAAAAACAATCAGTGCAGAACTCTGTCGACTTCAGGTTGTCTTTGACAAAATCTATGCAGCTTGGAGTTTTTCTACTGCCTTTTTTTTTCCCAGTACACTATGTACTTTCTAAAAGTTTCTTTTAGAGAAGCAGACATACACAGGCTGTATCTAAGTGAACAGCTTAGCTCATTTCTGAACATAAGAAAAATGCTTTTAAAAAGGCTTGCACCACAACTATAGAAGTATCTAGGTTAAAACTGGAGCGCAGTACTGGGAGGCTGTTTTTTTTCAGGAGTTTTAGGCCCCTACTTAAGAACAAAACTTTGCTCTCAGAGTGTTGGATGTGGAAGTAAAGAACAGCTGAATTCTGGTCTTGAGAAAAAGAATCTGCTGATTGTTCATTTTGTTCCCCTGAATGTCAGTTCTGGAAATCAGTCTTCAGTAAACAAGCTAAGCCTCTACCTGATCTGACCAATCTTTTAAATGACCCAGACTTCCAGCTTTGGTATTCCTATGTCAGTACAATATCTTTCCTTCTGTGAAGAGTTGTTTTTGCCAGATAAAGTCAGAAGTGAACCCAGGTTAGGTTTTCATTGAAGAAGAGAAAAAGACTCAGCAGGGGAACATTATTTATAAGCAGTTTAACTGATTGCCGTTGAGGAATGGCATGATGAATGCAAACACGATTTTATGCCTGAATCCTTTTTCTAAAGCGGTGTTACAAGCTGATTTTATTTTTTTTTTTCCCTTAAGGATGTAATTTAAAGAAAAACATACTTAACCTCTCTATAGTTTAGAAGACCATCTGGAATACCTCAGACTTTCATAGCAGAGATGAAAAGAGGTTGGTTCTTACCATTAGAATGCTCCTAGTTGCCAAGATTGACTTTAAAAATTTTAAGAGTAGGATTCATATGAAAATTTCAAATCCTTGAATCTATGACAGAGGAGAGCTTGAACTCAACTGAGAAAAAAGATATCCATGCAGTCAAAATAATTTTTGCGTTAGAAATGTGAGGTGCGTTTTGGACAAGGCAATTTGGAATTTATCCCAAATATACCCACATAACAGCTATTTGTTTGAAACTTACATATATAGTGGGTCATTTTGTCAATTTTTGGCATCTGAAGAAATAGTGTCTATGCCAAAGTCCTAGAATGTGTGCGTGTAGAGGGGGGAAGTTGGTCAATGATTAAAAAATACTGCTGTTCATCGAAACATTATTTAATTATCTTACAGTTTTCTTTGCTTGGTTGGGAAGCATCTTGAATTAATGTAATTGTATGCTCTCTCTTTTAAAATTTATTAATAGCAAAAATATCTGCTTTTCTAGTAACAGAGATGAATGTTAGTTTTACTAATGCAACTCTCTTCTCATTATATTTTCATCTTTCAATTTAAACAGTATGTGTTTCCATCTAAAGAGGTTTAAGGACACCCAGGAGGAGGCAGTGGAGGTTTGAGATAAGCTGATCAGTATATGCATTATTAAAATGGTGGACAGAATGCCGTTACTGCTGTAGTGTTGATGACAAATAGAGATGCTTAAATAAAGTAGTTTACTTGGGTTTTTTGTCAGGTCATACATTACGCATGTTCGATTTCCTCTACAGTCACCACGAAGTGTGGAAGAAGTTAAAGAATTCAATGAAATTAGCCTGAAATCATTAGCTGCAAATTAGACATTCATTTAGGCTAATTCTACTTTCAGTGATGATCTGCTTCTTATAAAGATATATTTTTCAGGGCTCTAGATAGATAAATTCTTCTCTCTCTTTTTTTTTTTTTTTTTTTTTTTCCTCCAAAAGAGTAGACAATGTCATTTATTGCTACTTACGATTTTTATTGGTGATGTGTACATATTTCACACCAAAACTTTAACCAGAAAAGCTGGCTTTGTCTTCATACAGTAAGAACATTTTTTGGGAGGGGATAGTACGAAATGAGCATTCATTACTTTTAATGCTGTTCTGTGCTACTCCTTCAGCCTCATGTTTTTTTCATTCTTTCCTTTTTAAGTTTCGTATACTGAAACATATTTTAAATCACTTGGTAGAAGTCTGTAGATCAAAACTAGGGAAGGCAATTGGAATTATAAACAGATCTTAACACCATACTGTGTGCTATTCTAAAGCTCAGGATTTTCAGACTGTAATTGCATCCACCAGCTCCAACATCCGGAATGGAATTTGGAAAAGAAAACATTTAACACATTGGCTCACTGTTTTCCTTTAACAAAAGAGAAAGAGGCTCTCTGTTTGTGACTAAATACAAAATATATGAAGTCAAAACATTCCCGTTTAGCATTTCTCTATGGTTTGGAGACGATAGATACAATGACACCTGCTCACACACTTTATGGGTTGCAGTATGAATATCTGATAATGTTATCCTTCTTCAGTTGCACAAAAGATATTGGAGGAATGTGACTTTAAACCTCTTTTGGAAATATAATGCCACTAGGTTATTTGGTTGGTATAATTTTATGCAAAAGCAGTACAAGCTGAAAGAAGGCATTTTGTGTCCTTCTCATTGTTTGTACGTGGCTAGGGTTGACCTGGCTACTGCAGCAGCACTCCATACAGCAGTACTACTCATTCCCAAATACACCACTTAAAGGCATTGCTGGCTTTTAAATATCCTATAAATTGGTGTAGTTCTGTGTTCCCGTGGAATATCTGTGACTCCTTCCTGCTCTTGGTGTCTGAACAGACCTTTGTCTATGTGCCTGCTGTTTGATTGGGTTTGGGCATACACATTTCTGAGAAATAATTTGTCTTGAGAGACATTTCTAAGGTATATTATATCTTTAAGCTGTTATACAGTTGTGGTGTTTGAAAGCCAATGACTGTTGATGTCACTTGTAACACTATCAGATGAGAGCAAAGCACATAGTCCATGGGGAAACATTTTAAGTTTTGCTCCCTGCTACTTGACTTGAGCTGCAGATCTGCCACACTCTAGTGGGACAGAATGGTGTAATGTGAGGTGAGCACAAGGGCTAATTAAAGGAATAATTTTCCTCGTTTGGAGGCATAAAAAGGCTTATTATATTTCCTCTTTCCATTGCACTTCATGCAAGAGTCAAGTATGAATTATAAAAATTTCTAAACCTAAAAATGTTTAAGTTAAAGAGTTTTAACCCTGGAGTGACCCCACTCAGTTTTTATGCAGAGTAATATCCAATGGTAGTTTACTTGTTAATATACAGTGCTGCTCTTTATTAGTGAAAATTAGTGTTGGTTCTTAAGGGTCAACGTGATTGTTTGAAATATTTATCACAGATATTAATCGAACAATAGATTCCCTTATGATAGCAGATACACTCTGTGAAAGGATCCCAGTCCCATTGATGTCCATGACACAAAATGAACAGTTTTTGCTTTGTTGTTACCTTCAAGAAAGCACACTTTACTAAAGGGTTTTCCTGATTCACAATTACAAACCTTATGGTCAGTTCTTGACCTCTTACTAAAAAGTTTTTAAAAATATTTATAGTAGAATAATGTAGTCATTTCCTTAAGTTTACTTTCCTGAAAAGTATGAAGAATTTTTTCCCTCTGGGTGCTGGTATTATAAACTGCAGGTGTGATTCTGATTCTGTTAGGTATTTCCTGTACAGAGCATTTCATATCAAATATAATTCAAAGTGTAATGAACTTTCTAATATTGAATTTATAATCTTTCGTTAGTTTGCATAGAAACCTAAATTATGTTCAATAATTAATTTAACTGAATTGGCAAATTTATTATGTTAGAAGCCTGTATAATGCCTGTGTTGTAAAAAAGAATTTTCTAATCCCTGGAGTAAAATACCTGTTTTCCGCTCATGGCATATGGCTCTCCTTTTTGCAGGACTGTGTTTTGTGTTACACTGCACTAAAATTATCTGCATATGTACCTCTATGCTACTTGAAAACAGTATACATTCAATATTGTTTCATAGAGGAGAAAACGTTGAAATAAAACAGTGGTAAGGACCATTTAGATAAATTCAATACAACATGCAAAAGACCCGATGCAATGTGCAACCCCCAGGCTAGGTTTCATCTCAATTTTTGTGCAGTGAATATTTGGATTCAGATTAATGGTATCTTAAATTCTTGTTAACAAAAAAAACAAAACAAAACAAAAACCCACCACCACCACAAACAAAAAAATCAAAAAACCCCTCGCAAAAACTTGAGATATGTGTGCTTTCGGTAGCATACCAAAACTTCATATACCAACCTTGAGAATCTTACTCGTGGTCATTTTAAAAGTGGGGAATAGAAGAGAGACAGTAAAAGGAGATGTTGCTGGACAAAGAAAAATGCAAATAGGAAAGAGGAAGAAGAGGCAAAAAGTGTGTGTCAAAAAGTGTGACGGGAAAGGAAGAGATAGAAGGAGAAAATACAGTTGATCTGAAAAGGAGCAGAACATACCACCAAGCAATGTCAAATGTAGAGATATGGAAATGGATATAAATACTGGTTAAAGCAACTAGGAATTAATTCTTTCATAAGGACTACTTTCTGCCCTTTAATTTTTACTCATGCATGCCTATATCTAGGCTAGATTGTACTTAGGAATTTTCACCTCGGCCTTCATTCTACATTTGAGAAATCTCAGTTCATGTGACTTTGGAAGACATGCATCTGCGCCACTACTAGAAGAGAGTGTTACAATTTAATTATTGGAATTGTTTGTTACTAATTGTTACGGGTTGATGTGTCGATATCCATAGGCCCATTTTTTTTTCTTGCCCTTATGATATAACAGTTGCCAGCAGCAGTACCAAAGCAGTAGCTGTGAGGTATACTGGATTTTCCTTCATATTCCTGTAAATCTTGCTTTCAGGAACCCTTATCTATGCTCATGTGGTCCAATACAGAGCCAGCCGAAGCCTTGCTCCTTGCAGCTCGGTTTTGGAGCTGACCCTGATGTTAATCAACTAAAGGGATCCCTCTCACAGTGAAAATTTGTTCAGCAGCCTTGGGTACTTTGTGGCATGCTGGCAGTACATTTTCTCCTTTGAATACAATGTGATTTCAGGCTAAGCAAAAGCGGATTATCTCTTTTATATTTGATTTACAACTACTTGTAATACACACATGGAAGCTGGTTTTGGAAGTTTTGTTCTTAAATTGATGAAAACAAGGGCTAGCACTTGGTATTTCGTTATATATCCACTTACAATAATTTTGTTTCATCTCTTAGACTTTCAAGAGGGAGCTGAAAACAAAAGAACCTGTTATCAGGAGTGCGCTTGAGACTGTGCGAATCTTCGTAGCCGAGCAGCCTGTGGAGGGACTGGAGAAGCTCTACCCCGAACCAAGAGGTAATTGAAGAAAGTGCAGGGTCATAGCACATTGCTGGAAAGATGAGTGATGATCGGTGATGATTAAATAAATTCTGCCAGCCGCTGTGAAAGCATTCCTTTTACTCTCCGAGCTGAATGTCAGTATTCAGAAACTAAGCTAAAAATATAGATGAAAGAAACCCTTAGCCATCCTTCTGAGCACTGTGGCACTAAATAGACATGCGTCTAATAAGCAGATTTTGAAAGTGGCTTTAAACTTTCGGGACCTATCTATAACTACAGGCCCATTTGAGGTCCGAAAGCTGCAATTTAACCTAAAATTCAACTTGTAGTGTTAGTACTACAGAAGCTCCCAAATCCATTCAATTCCTACAAAAGATACAGAGTGATTAATATTTATGTATATGCAGAACTATTTTACTCAATCAGGACAGGGTTGATAAACTTCTGGCTGCGCCTTGCATGTTTTAAAATGCCTTTATGTACTTAAATGCATATTTTGGTAATCTGTATGGTGGCAGATTTAAATTTGCTAAGAGATTTTTCAAATGAGAATACAGTAATAAAATAAATTTCACAGGTGTCTTTGGTTATGAATAGTTTCTTACAGAGCTTTGAACTTACCCAGATGGCAATTATTTTTCTTCTAAGACAGAATATGCCTTAAAAGCCTCTTGACTTTCACATCTAGAGCTGTCACCTGAGGAAAGGGCCCACAATGTCAGTAAACTTCTCCAAAGGCAAGCAGATGATGTCAGAACTGAGTGGGATAAGCTGAATCTACAGTCTGCTGATTGGCAAAAGAAGATAGATGATGCTCTTGAAAGACTGCAGGGCCTTCAAGAGGCAATGGATGAACTGGACCTGAAACTACGCCAGGCTGAAGTGTTCAAGGGATCCTGGCAACCAGTGGGGGATCTGCTAATTGACTCTCTCCAGGATCACTTAGAAAAAGTCAAGGTATGTATCAGTATATCAGTATTTCTGAGTATAAAATTATTGGTGTGTTCATTGTATGAATCCCCAAATCAGGAATTATCTTTTAAAATGAGAAATTGATAACTTTGCATCATAGTGATTTATATTTAAAAAAAACCCAAACCAACATATAAAGACTTTTGTAATTTCTGCGGTTAAAATGGAATCGAATCAATATTGAGAACACATATTGCTAACGTGTGTAAAAAGCGCTACAGGAATGTGTAAATATCCTTAGCACACTCACTGTTAACTCAGGAGATGCAGAGTTAACAGTAAAGAAAACAAAATAGAATAGATAGGAGAATATATGATAAAAGTATAGAAAATTAAATCTATTCTTTATTATACTTTTGTAAGTATGATAAGTACTTAATTGTCTCTGTACTTGTAGAATAGAATTTAAATAATTTAAGTGTATGGTTTTGTTGTTCTTTTGTCATGATGGTAGTATTTGCTATCTGTCTTATGTGATAACTAGGCCTTATAACATAAGATAGTTAAAAAACCCAACTAACCAACCAAACAACAACCCTGGAAAAACTGTCATTATTTTCTATAACTTAATGCTTATCTCCTTTCGAGGGCTGTTTCATAAAATTGCTTACTGAGAAACTCATGAGGACTTGTCCTCTTTTGGCATGACTGCCATGGCCAGACTTTATAAATGCTACAGGATTCCTTCAGCTAGAGCACAATAGAGGCGGTTGGCATTGTGATAAGAACAAAGTGCCTCTGTTCCATTCACATAAGTGGGAATCATCAGTCATTTTGAAAGAGACCTGAGCTGGCTGTTATTTTCTCTAGCAGAACATTAGAATCTAAGAAAGAGGAAATAGAATGACTAATTGCAAGAAAAAATGCCTTTAAAAATTAACTATAGTCTATTTAAAAAAAAAGTCCATGAGTTTTGATCACACAGAAAGTTTAATGACTGTCCTGTACAAATATTATAGAAGACTAATGAAGTACTTGGTAGCTGATGAACAGTTAGCTGCAAAATTTGTTTATCTTCATTTAAATTCATAAATGAACAGATCTATTTATGAATTCTCAGAAAGTGCCTTTTATTATTGCCATGGATTTTTTTGTGATTTTGAAGAAGATATTCTGAACAGAAACACTGAATCCCTGATATTACTGGAAAACAAAGTAAGTCGTTTAATTCTAAAGCTGTGACCATAACTGTTGACTCCATAATTATAGTGCTGAATCCTGTTATGGTTGTTTTTTTTTTAAAAAAAATCTTTCCTAGAGGACCTAATGAAATTCTAATAACAGCCAGGACAAAATAGAAATCTTAACACTTATGAAAATCCAGAGATAGTATCAATCAGTAGATGTCTGTTTATTCCTTCTGAAGCCTTAATATTAGGGCAAGACAGAAACCAAGACTTCTGTTTCAAGATCTAAAATTAGACTCTACCACCTGCCCCTTGATTTTTATCTCGCATGTGCTGTGTTTACTTAAAATATTTATGAATATAGAGGATCATAAGACTATACCATAAGATTATCAGCTAAATGGTAAATGAAAAAACCAAAGAATATATCCTTATCCTTATAAGCTATAACTTTTCAATTCATATATGGCAATTATAGTCTGCCAGATGCACACAGAAGGTGCTAAAAGCACAGTATCACCATGTAAGTGATCATAATTAGCTGAGGTAATATAAAAACACAATAGGCCAAAAGCTGAATAATAGTAACTGTTTGAGTAGTACAATAATTGTCCCAAAATGCGCTGTCTAGAATGTATGTATTGCTCTAACGAAATGTAATGTCAACATAGATATTGAAGACGAATGTATGTACTAACTAGGCAATGTAAGCGTGTTTGTGAAGTTGGATAACTGCCAAGAAAGCTACAATTGTGTCTACAACTTGAAGGCCTATATAAAACTGTATGGTTTTAGGTTTTGTATGTTTTACCTCAGTTATTCGTATTTGACATTCATATTTTTTCTTAGAGTGAAATCTATTTTAGGGAGATTGTAAATCAAGACCAATAATTTATGTAACCCTAAAACAGAGTATGTAAATACTTTAAAATTTTTCAAGTTTGCATTTGCTACATGTGAACTGGCTAGACTACAGAAACTTTGATCTTGATCCTTTATATCCTTAGCATATCTACCTGAAGTGTACAAATATTTTAAATATATTCACAACCCTAGCCTTAATTGCTGGGTTAAATTTTTCAAAACCTAAAAAAGAGGGTTTAATGTAAATTTATTATCTGTGACAGGAGCAATAAGACATGATTTAAGCCCATTTTTATGTTGAACATATTTGTTGGATAGTAAGTTCATTTCTGATTTAGTCCCTGTCTTGATAAGTTTAGATGTAACCATTATGACTATCTCAATAATAATGATAAAATTTAGCCCATTCCCCCCCCCCCCCATTTTATTGTGTTTCATTTCCACATTCAAAGATGGAAGAGAAAGATTACATTTTGGCTACTTTTGTACAAGGAATTAAAGCAAATCTAGGCCTTTCTACAAAATGTAATGTGTATTTATTTACCTCATAAGACTTTAACAACTACATAAAATAAACTTGCAATATCAGTATTATATTCATAGTTACATTGTTTCTTTGAGAGGAAATTAGTTATGAAAACAATTGCTATTCTAATGCCTGAAAGTCTTAATAAGATTAAGAAAGCTAATAGGGGAACATTTACGAAAAAGAGTATGTAGAATTGACTGAAAGCATTAGCCAAGTGAGCAGCAGTGTCTACTTTGCGTGTGCTACAGAAATGAAGAACATCATTCCTAGTCTAAGTGGTGGTCCGGTGATGGGCAAGAGAGATTTCTGGTAGAGGGACAAGTGGAGGGAGGGGGAAGAAAGCTCCAACCTACTCAGCACTGAATTGATTCCTCCTACATCCCAGTTACCTCTTTCAGTCTAGAGGCCTCATCCTTAGCTCCAAAACCGCAGTAGTCCCCCAAAGTGCTGTATGCATATGGGAATGGAAAATTAATTAAAAGCTGTTATTTGATTCCTAATGTGCTACCTGTTTTAAGGGAGAGTACAAAATCTTTTTTACATAGAAATCATAAGAAGATGATGAGCAGGCAGAGAAGTGAAATCTTTTTAAATGAAGACTGTGCTTGATCAAACTGCTTGGAAACAGTAGCATAACTGAGATACAGAAACATTAATGTTGCTCTGCTAACAAAGAACAAACAAAAATGAATATTTTTTAATTAAATTTTTGTAAATCACAACTAGTGTGAGAAACAGCCTCTTGTAGACCATTTTGTGAAAGAACGAGCACCTGGGAAAGAGCTGCACCAGATTTCACCCAATCTGCACCAGATTTGTGTCAATTGTATTAGCACAATTATTAATAGAACAGATTAAGTATTTTCTTTTTTTATTAAGGACCTTTGGGCTAAATAATACTGTTAACTTTTCCCTGACAGTAAGTGCAGAAAAAAATCCTGAACTCTGAAGCAGAATAAAAGATGATGAGTAAAAAGTAGAAATCTTTTCTAACTCCAACCCAGTTTGGTAGAACATGCTATTATTAGACCAATAGATTTCATTTGAGCCAAATTTTCCCTTGTACGAACTCACCCTGCTGATTTCAGTGGGAGCTCAACGTCCACATCTGCAGGCTGAATTTGACTTTTTAAGTGTTGGTAATCTCTGATCTTGGTTTCTGATAGCCTGCTGAGCGAGCTGACTAATCCATGTATAAAGGCTTGTCTGTCATTTTATGCCTCTCAAGTTCAGAATTGAGGTCAGACCAGAGCGTTTTGAAGATACTGCTCTTTATCATTTTATCAGAAATAAGAATGGGACTTGAGCTTTTAGAAGGAGAACTAAACATTAATGTTTAAGTACCTAAGTGGCATGGTTTTTGCAGAGACTCTAGCATTTAACATGGCTTTTTGTTTTGTTTTAAGGTTACCATATAAAAACAGCACATACCGCTATTAGTCTTATGATCAAGTATTAACATGCCTGGACATGACATTAAATCAAAGATGTTCTTGAACTCTTGTGATTCTGTTCAAAAGTCTTCTTTCTCTAATAACCTGAAAATGTAAATATTTGTCCCAGGGGAAAAAGAAATACAATACGAGTAACACTTTTCTTTTTACCATGGGACCATTTTATTCAGGTCTTCCTAGGTGGGTGTGGCTCGAGGAGGTGGGTGGGGCTAAAGGGAGAAAAAGTATATCCAGGGAGTATTTATAACAGAAATCTGATCTTCTGTATGTAGTCTGCTATTGAAACATTTCTACGTAAAGTCAAAGGACATACCAGGAGTGACTATATCACCAGAGACGACTATGTTCAGTGAGACACGAGAGGAGGGAAAAGGGAGAAGGAGTGCTAGAAATGAATTTTAATGTTGTCTGCTTTCTGTGAGGAAGCAGTTTTTTCCATGAAGATAAATCTGCCTGTGTTACGTTTTCAATGAAATCTTTTCTTAAAACATTAACTCTCCTATTCCTGGGAATGTATTTTGGTGTTGTAACTATCAAGTGTGCAGATTCCGTAATGATAATGTTACTATGACATGGGCAAATCCATGAGCAAAATAAAATCAATTTATCAAGCTCATATGCTGGTACACAGTAATTATTTAGGGACTGCTTGAAGTAGGGAGTGCAGTGCATGTTAGATCGCCTGCGATGTTTATCAGCAACCTGTTGCGCTATACTTTTCTCATTTTAATCTTTATCTATTCAAATCCTAATAGAATTTTATTTCATTTTTTTGTCCAAGGTTAACCCATAATAAAACCGTATAATTGCTACTTAGCACTTTTATAGTGCTTCTCATGTTCCAGATAGTATGAGTTAATCCTTCTCAGCTTCGTTCCGAGACTGCAATAGAAGCAGTATTATGCCCAATTTACAAATAGGGCAATTGAATCAGTGAAACTAATTTGTCCAGACAGCAATGCCACTCAAATTATTTTTATTCCTTTTAGCTTTTACCTGCAAATCGTATTATTTTAGCGGGGTTCGATTATGCAGAGGATTAAGAATGCCAGTTCTCAT
>NW_009635358.1:29946-40326 GCF_000690535.1 Cariama cristata
TGGACCCTGCCCCTGATGCGGTCCCCCAGCCTGTGACTGGTGGCTGCTATAAAAACCCTAGCCCCCATTCATTTTTAAAGTTTTATTTAACTGTCTTCTTTTCAGTATTTTATTTTAGTATTCTTTCTTCCTAAATTAGCTTAAAAAGTAAATTGTTCTTGCTTATGGTCTACGAAAATCTACTGTTAGGACTGAATTCCCTTGTCTGGCATTGTTGAAGGATGTTCTTATTAGACATAAGAAGTCTAGGCATTTCGACCTCAAGATGTTGACTTGGGGTGTTACCCATGCCCACACATCATACAGCGGTGGTGAAAAGGTGATGATGAGAATTCCAATATTAGCTCAAGACTTTCAGCAAAATGCTTGAACAGTCCATCTGATCTGCATTCTTCTGGAGGTTAGAGATTGGATGGCCCGTAATAACTCCTTTTAGCCTTAAGCTCTATGGAAAACTTTGTTCCCCTTGCTAGAGGTAGTAGCAATGTCAGAAATACTGACATGGTAAATTTAAAGACATGTTGGCATATTGTAAGTAAATGTGATCTTTCATGTTGGGGAGAGGAGAAGATAAAGATTTATTTTAAAATTAAAATAAAGATCTGTATACGCTTTTGTTAGAAAAGACAGGAGGAGTTTCTGAAGCTTCTTCTCTGAATTGTTTTAATGTTGGTTGAGTGTCAGAATACAATCTGTGTCTTAGTAGTGTCTGAGCTAAGCTTTGTATGGCTATGTAAAGAATCCGTATTTTTCCTCCTGAGCATAGGGTCTGCCCGCTGATGTCTGGAAGCTTGAGGTGTTTTGTGGTGTCATGATACAACTGTTGCAATCTTTCTGGTTTAAACTGCTTTCTTTTTTTGTCACTGAAATACCACGTTTGCCTTAAAAATACCATGCTGCTTTGCAATACAATACAGATTTACTTTGCGGTAACTGTTTTCTGAGGGCAAGGAGACCTCCTGTGAGTCTCTATCACCTGAAAGAGCTTTTGGTAAGGAACATGGGTTATTCAACCTTTTGTGTTTGTATACATCTAATATACATTGTTCACAAGTTAACTAGCAGAGGTAGAGAATGTGTTATTAGTGGTTTAAAACCAGGTTTGGCTGAGGCTGCACAGTATAAGCATATATATCTTTTCAAGTACTTTTAGCTTTAATAATGCTAAATGAAACCATACTAAAGGAAAGATTTCCTTTGTAAAAATTCCTTTGTATTTTCTGTGTCTTTCATGTAGCATGTGTTAGACTTTCAGATTATACTTTGAAATGCTTCGAGGTACTTACAGTTCCTAGGTACTTCATATCTTGATTGCCAGATTGGCTGCTTGGTTGGAAAGTAACTGATTAACTGACTTTGATTATGTGGAAAAATTAGTGCAGACCTGTTTATGAACACTTCAGCAGTGACGGGCTCTGCCATGTCACGGTTATAGTTGTTATAACAGAGTGAATTACAAGCTAAATTTGCTCATTTAGTTTTCCCTCTCCGTGGAGGAGAACACAATTTCAGAATAAATGGCAAGGCGATAGCGTAAGTTGTGTCTGTTCAGGGATCGTAAAACTGCGTATCTGCTGATGATTTAAAGAAAAAATCAAGAATTCATAGTAACAAAGTGATGTGTGTTTCAGCATATATGCATCTATTTGTTAGTGTGCTTCTGTTTATTAAATCAGACATCCTAATAATTCATTTTTTTCTGGATATAACATTGCTGGAATTCATATCTTTTTCCATTGAAGGTTCGGAAAAGAAGAAAACTAATACCTGACATTAGTTAATTTTTTCATTTGTTCTATTCAAATTTTAATATCGCTACTTTTAAGAAAGTATTGAGTTAGTCTTCCAAATTGTAGGAAATAACTTTTGAAAAATGTGATGTTTTATCAGATTCAGAAATACAGAATTCAGAATGGAATAGGACTTAAAGGGCATTTGATATTCTTTCTCCCCTGATGTCTTCTATTTGAACTATTTTTATCCCAGAAGAGGATTTATATTCTACTCTAGTGCATTCTTGCTTGGTCGTTTCTGAGTTTATAAAAATATATAGGATGGAAAATCAAATCAGCTAAAATCCATTTTGTTTCAACACCGCTTGTCCCCAGGAGCACTAGAATCAAATAAAAATACAGTGTGAGTTTGAAAGGAAGCTAAGTGTAGCATATTGAGCTAGCAGCTGACAATCCCAGGTTTCAATGAAGTCTGAATCAGAATACACTAAACCCATCAGAGAAGAAACGGACTCATTTTGAATGAAAACGATGGAGACTGTTAAACAGTCCTGGGCAGAATATGTCAGTTTGTTCCACCTTGTGCGGTTTTAAATATGGAACCTGAAGATGTGCTCTGGCCCGGGAGTACTTCTCCACTTGGACACTAAAGGAGTTGAGGCAGAGAAACGTCAGGCTGGGAACCTGCTGCGGTCCGGGTGTGGGACGGCCGCTCACCTTGCTGCGCAAATGGACCCTGCTCTGGTTTAGCTGCAGCTGCTGCTGGTGTGAAAAACTGCCACAACACAAATTCGTCGGGCACAGGAGAGCTTTTCTTCCTAGGCTATGTCATATTTTCGTTACGGTGCCAGATGTCCTTTTCTGTCTCTTTCACTGGTTGCCACATTCAGCGGCAGTGCTGAATGAGTTGGCTGATGTTATTGTGAGGCCACCCTCAGTTGTCCTTGAAAGGTCATGGCAACTGGGAGAGATTCATGAATCCTGGAAGAGAGCAAGTGACACTCTTCTTCAAGAAGGACAGGAAGGAGGACCCAGGGAACTACAGGGCAGTCAGCCTCACCTCAAGTCCTGAGCAGCAAATCCTTGAAACCATCTCCAGGCACATGAAGGACAAGAAAGTTCCATTGGAAGCAAGTCACTAGTGGGGTATCAGTGGTTGATACTGGGTCAATATCATTTGACCAGGTGTCCATTAATGAACTGGACCCTGGGACAGAGTGTTCCCTCAGTATGTTCACAGATGATACAGAAGCGGGAGGAACAGCCAATACACCACATGGTTGTGCTGCCATCCAGAGGGACCTTGGCATCACGGAGAATTACACTGAGGTGAATCTCATGAAGTTCAACGAGGAGAAATGCCAGGTCCTGTGTCCTGGGAGAAATCACCCCAGGCAACAGTACGCACTGGGGGTCAATCGGCCAGAAAGCAGCTCTGCAGAGAAGGGCCTTGGGGTCCTGGTAGACAAAAAGCTGACCGTAAGCCAGAAATACACCCTCTTGGCAAAGAAGACCAACAGCACCCTGGGCTGCATCAGGCAGAGCATTGCCAGCAGGTCGAGGGAGGTGATCCTTCCTCTCTGCTCAGCACTGGTGAGACCCATCTGGAGTGCTGGGGCCAGTTCTGGGCTCCCTGGTACAAGAGGGAGATGGACTTCACTGGAACAAGTCCTGTGCAGGGCCACAAATATGGTTACAGGACTGAAGCATCTTTCCAATGAGGAGAGGCTGAGAACTGGGACTGCTCAGCCTTAAGAAAAGGCAACTTGGGATCTTATCAATGTGTATAAATACCTGATGGGAGGGAATGAAGAAGAGGAAGCCAGACTCTTCTCAATACTGTTCACCAACAGAACCAGAAGCAATGGGCACAAATTAAAAACCATGAAATTCCATCTGAATACAAGAAGACACCTGTGGGTGGTCAGACACTGGCACAGGTTGCCCAGAGAGGCAGTGGAGTCTCCGTTCTTGAAGATATTCAAAACCTGACTGGACATGGTCCTGGGCAACCTGCTTCTCACCAGCCCTGCTCTGCGCAGGGGGCCTGGAGTAGGTGGTCTCAAGAGGTGCCTTCCAGCTTCAGCCATCCTGTGATTCTGTGTTTCTGCAATAGCAATGTTAACTGTATTTTTAGGAGTTCTGGATCTGGTACTTGATTTGTCATTTCCTTTTAGAGCTAATTAAAGTTACTAGTATGTTCAAATGAAATGACACGGTATAGTAATTGATTACATCATCTTCAGCTATAACCTGTCTACAAAATCATTAATAAAGCCGTATTACCCACTCACAAAAATAGAAGATTGATGACAAACCAGTTTGGTAATTCCTCATTAGTCTTTTCTACTTAATTTTTTTTTTCTTTTTTTCTTTTTCCTTCATTTTTACAGCATATTTTTCAGGATAGTTTAGAGTTTTGTGAAAGTGAAAACATTTCTTTAGTGCATGCTTTTGCAATGATTTTCACAAGTAGACATACAAAAAATACATGGAAACTCTTATGTATTTAATCACTAATAACAGTAAGAAATTTCTGTTCTAGCCTTTGGTTTTCATAGATGTCCAAGCTTGCATGCTCTTGAAAAGCTTATTAGGAAGTGCAAGACATTTCATTTCTAAATATAGGTGCTACAATGTTTAGCCCTATATAAAGTCTAGATGTGGATTGCCTAATAGTAAATACCATTGCCGGAAAACTAGAGATGACTTGTCATGATTTTCAAATTATTGCTATTTTTATTTGCAGGGTTTTTTCCTCCCTTTTTAAAAGGATAATAAGAAATGATTTAAATTCCTTGGGTTGAGGCTTGTAAAAAATGAACTGTAGTGAAAGAGGATACTATCTACTCAAGTCTTGTATTTACTGTCTCTGGGAGAAGCTAGCTTTGGGAACACTTTTGATTTCCCATGTTGTGCTCACAGCAGACCTATATAGTGTTCAAATCAAAGCCTAGTTTTGCTATAATTGCCAGTCCATAAAATCTGAGAAGAAAAAATAGCGATTACACCAAATTGCCTTTAACAGCTTAGACAGGCGTCTGTGCCTGTTTCATCCATAACCAAAACCAGAGACTCATTTCCAGAAGCGAGTGGACATTTGAACATTTAAAGTACTTGGTGCATTGGTGAAATGAACTTTCACTCCTTTAACTTCTCTTTCCAGCAAAAGAAGGGTATTACTGTGTATGTACTGCTGAGATTCATAAGCCCTCCTTCCATGAGTATGGGAAACGTTCATGAGACTTGATCTTTACTAATGTGTTCAGGATGAGGACAATATGGTTGGAAAGCAGTATTATACTATAGTTGTAGCGTAATCATTTATACATGGTCTCACAGAGGTTTTTCTAAACTCGTAAACATCAGTCCAGGTGTTGTTAAGGCTACATGAAGGACAGAAGTAACACAGAAAATTAATCTGGTCCCAAGCTATTTTTGACTGCAGAAATATTTCAGATAAGTAAGAGTCAGTGGTAAGAGAGACTGTATTTTAAATCATAATTGAAAAGCTCAATTACTTGTTTTAACTGTGGGATTGAACAATTGTGTGACAATTGCAAATAAGTAATTATTAGATGGTATCTCTTTAATACAATTTTTAAGACAAATACAGCTAAACTCAGTCTCAGTACTACAGAGGTGTATATAAGAATATATGACTTCATATGTGCATGCTGTTATTTTCCTTTTATCAGTGTCATGAATGGTAAGCAACAATGATTGCTTGCTCTCAATACAGCTACATAATTGCTGTTTCTTCTGAAAGACACTGAAACTGTCTGTTCTGGGCTACATCTAAACATATATGGTAGGTGTTGGGATCAGTAGGAATGAGCACAGTAAGAGTAAAAAGCAATTTTAATCACCTACTGACATTCCACAGTAGCAAACAATAAATAAAAGCCAGCCTGTACGTTAATTTTTCTCTGTGCATAAGGAACAAGTACACTTCCTCTTCGGGGTGTGTTTTCCAAGTGGCATAGTGGGTTTTAGTCACACTATTTCGTTAACTATAATGGGCCAGAAGTTACAGACACTTGATTTAATTTTGCTTGGATTCCTGAATTCTGTGTTTGACTTGGTAGCGAGCTGTTGCACGTGTGGTTGAGGGAGATAGGGTTAAGAAATGGAAAATGTGCGTTGTAGAGTCAGTATTCCTTCCTGAATTTTCAGTTATGAATTTTGCGATGGAAACTCCCTGAAGCTAGCAAAGTATATAATATCTCTGTTCTTATTGCAATAAGCTTGTTTACTATTTATTTACTCTTTCACTCGAACGATTCATGAATTTCCTTTTAGATTTCATGGAACTGATTTGTGGATCCATAAAAAAAAACAACAACAGCCTTTTCATGGCATTGACAAAAGCCATCTCCCTTTGGTGAATGTTTAAACATAAAGACCTAGACTCTTTATCTGTCTTCTGAACATTGGGCAGCCTACCAAAGAGGAAGTCGTGTTCTTCTATGTGTTAGGGATCACCACATGAAAGAAAGGAAAACACCCCACCAGTATGGCATGTGAAATGTGGAGGGAAGCGTATCTTAAAAAACCCTAATCGGATTTAAACAAATCATCCAATTTTTATTAATAGAGTTGGTATTCAGGAAAGAGGTGAGAGCTATGTGGTGGCTTTTACTACCTTAGAACAGGATACTCAAAGCACAAGCAAATTTAATGGAAAATATGCAGAAAAGGACCTGCAAATAATTTGGGGGGGCTTAGCCTGCATATTCTAAAATATGTAAGAAACCAATCTGCAATTACAGACACTAGCCTGAAATCCTTTTGGGTTTGAAGTTCCAGTTCTAAATAGAAAATATGTACTGTTAGGAAACACCAAGAGGATAACCAGTAAGGAAGACATTTGGCTTGGTACTGAGCAGTGCAAGTTGAAAACATTGCTATCATAATAGGGATCATTATGAACTAAAGGTCAGCATCTCTGCAGGGACAAAAAATAACCCAAAAAATCCACCACAGCAGTGTTCGGTTTTCAGAAAGCAAGCTACACACAAATGAGGAAGCCTGCTGAAAAGGGACCAAAAGGGAAAAGTATGTGAAGACAGCATGGAGACAGTACATTGGAAACTGAAAACAAATCCATACTGTCAAAATGGACTCATAAGACCTAGAAAAGTAGGGTGGCTAAAGAAATGAATAAAGCAAGCTATTTGAAGCAGAAATACATAGAACAAATTGTTGTGATCAAGAGCGCCAAATCACCAGAACCAGATGACTGTTCAGCCAAGTGTTCTAATGGAAGGATAAAATACCTGTAACTATTAACAGTAGTTTCTTGTTTAAAATTAGTTTTTTGTGAGAAATGGAAAGGGGCAAACATAGTGATATTTTGTAAATATTGCATCTAGTCAGGCCTGTGAACCTACAGACCAGGAAATCTGAAGAAGAATATACTGTAGAAGAGACAGCAATGTAGCTTTTGTAAAAGTGTCTCTTACATCTCTTAGTGTGCCTGGAAGGAAACATGAGCATATCCATAGGGGGGTATAGGCCATTTGGTGTTCCACAAGGATTTTAAGAAGGTCTTCCAGCAAAGAAACTAAGTTTCTGTGGGTTAACGGAGAAGGTCTTCATGTGGATAAATAACCAGTTACCTGGTTATTTCCTGTAAAAGATGGAAAACAAAAGGCGGAGGTCAGTTTTCCCAATGAGGGAGAAGACTGACTGTGTTCCAGAAGGTCTACTCTCTCCAGCATGTACATAAATGAGCTGGAAAGGAAAATTAATAATGCAGTGGCACATCTTGTTCATGATACAAACCTATTTAAAGTACTTAAGATGAGGACAGATTGCAAACAGCTATAGAAAAACCTCACAGTACTGACTGGCAGCAAAGTGATGGTAGATGAAATCAAGTGCTGATAAATCTCAAGCAAAGCATATGGAAAAAGCTATCCCAACTTTATGTGCACAGTAATGAGCTCTCCTTTAAACATTCCTTTAGCACTCATGAAAGAGATCTTGGAATCATAACAGACAGTCCTCTGAAAACATCACATCAGTATTCAGGACTGTTCAGAAAGCCAAAAGAAATGCTAGGAATTACTGAAAAAAAACCAGAAAATACCATGATGCCATGGTGTAAGTCCCTGTTGTACCCATATGATGTATATTGTAGGCAGTGTTTTGGATCCCCGATCTAAGAAAGGTTATAGTGGATTAGATATAAGGCATGCAAGGACAGAATAAATGGAGTGGGAGTGGGGTTTGTCTTGTGTAATTTCACATCTGCCAGGTAGCTGTCTGCCTGTGAGCTAGTTGCCGAGGCTCCCGGTCTTGTCAATGACCATTTGCTCATTTCAGTTGTTGCAGTTCAGAATGTGATTCATGCTATCCTATAGCAAACCCTTATGTTATGTTCAACTCCTGGCTTTGATTAGCTGTTGAATATAAAGGGACCATGTGTCGACTTGCTCAGATGTAAATACCTTATAGATACCCACATTTAATCGAATGTATCTTGGTCTTTGTATCTTAAACATGAAGAAGGAAAAAATAATATAAAGGAACCATGTGTTGACTTGCTCAGATGTAAATATAGATACCCACATTTAATCGAATGTATCTTGGTCTTTGTATCTTAAACATGAAGAAGGAAAAAATATGATGGAAGGTTTGTAGAATCTGCAACAGCACAAAGTACGTGAGGACTGGTTGATCACTGTCTCTCGTGAGTTGAGAATCGGGGACAATCTCAAGTGATAGATTTTTAAAAAGCAATACGGAGGTGGTTCCTCAACCTAAATATTGAGCTTACCATAGGCTGTTTTGGATTATAAAGGCCTACGTTAGTTCTCAAATCAAGTAGATAATTTTGTGGAAGACGAATCCATCAAGATCTGATTGACACAGAAATAGCAGCTTCTGGCTCCAGAATCTCTAAGACCCAAATTGCTGAGCTGGAAGAGTACAGCAAAGAGCAGGGAAGCTGATGCTTTCCCTTCCCTTCTTCCCGAAGCAATTGTGTTGGCTGCTGTCAGACAAGGGACTGGGCGAGAGGAGCTTATCCTCTGACTGATTGTGGCCACTGTATGTGCTAGACATTTAATATGTGGCTGGTTAGGGCGTCTGTGGTATGTGTCTTCTAGAGTTCTTGCTAATTTTCCATGACATTTAAAATATTTTCTAACAGGACTGTACGGATCATTTAAAATCCAATCTACCACCTACAGTATCACATACCATTGAAATTCTTTCTTGCGTAAGGACAGTTATAATGAAGATAATTTGGGGCTGTTTTTCCTATTGCTGTTCACACTGAGAAGTCATTTACATTCTGAACAATTTAATTGGTTCAAATAGGTCTTCCTTGTGGTAGTGGTACACTACTCACCATGTATATTTGTTTTTAAATTGCTAACAATATAGTTGTCCAAATTTTTCTAATATAAACCTGTGATACATATAGTATTTTTTGTGCAGAAGGAAAAAAATAAAAAATTTAATCAGTCTTATACTATACAAACTGATTATTAAAAATATAACTATTTCTGTAAAACATTTCAATCATACTGATGAAAATCACAATTCGGTAGAAATTCTAAATTTCTGCTTCTACAGATGAGAAGTACTATAGAAGATATAGAAATTATTACTGTTTATTAAACTTGTTTGAACACTTGTTGAAAAAAAAAACCAAACCTCACATTGCATTTCAGTTAGTCTAAAACAAAAACCTATCTTTAGACTCGTGTGTGTTGACTGATGGACGGGTTGTCTGTGATAAGGCTGTGTCAAGCAACAGGTTATAGTCACTGACCTTTCTAATCATACAGTGTCATATGCTAAATCTTTCTATGGGTGATTTTTTCTTTTCTGTCTACAGTTTTTAATTATAAGCCTACTAGCATTAACTAGGTCGCTGTGCATTGACTAGCATTCTTTTTTTGTTGTTGCTGTTTCTTATGCTTTGATTTGTCTAACTAATAAAAATGCCAATAAAAATTCAGGCTTAGTAAAAATAGAGTACAGAATATAAAATCTAAAGATGGTAAAAAAACTGTTGTATATTTGTATGTTAGACAATTAGCATAATGCTGCAAAAATCAGTACCCTTGCAGCAGAAAAAGCAATTAATAGAGGCATCGATTGAAGAGAGGGCAGAAGATACGTTTTATTTTTTACTTCCATATGTATTTCTATGATTTGATTTCTTTTCTTGTGACTTGCTTCTGTGCCTTAGCCTTTCTTCTCTGAAAAATAACTGTAAAAAAATCTGTAAAAAACCCATGTTGACTAATTAAGAAGGATCTTCTATTTCACCTTAATTTAGGCATAATGATTGTGTGATTTACCAAATCGTTTATGTCAGTCTTCACGTGAGATCAATACTTTCAAGTCAACGTTGTAGATGCAAATTATCAGTCTCAAATCAGACAGCTACTTAAGTATATGTTTAAAACAAGTGGTTTATAAGCTTAGGCCTGTGTACTTTGCCTAAGCAGTGAAGTTTTCAATCAAAGTCTGATCCTATTGCCATGCAAATTAATAGAAAATTAACTTAGTTTAATGCAGGAACTGCATTAATGTGCATTGTAGTGTGGGAAATGATCTTTGCATCCATTGATCTACATTTGTTCTATTGGTGTTTTTTATTTTAGAGAGATATATTTATTATATA
>NW_009635359.1:0-1841 GCF_000690535.1 Cariama cristata
ATATATATATGTATGTATGTATGTATATTTAGGTAGATCTACCAAAGGAAGCAGCAGTTTGAATCTGACCATGTATCTTCATCTCAGCACCTGGTTTTCTGAAACTGTGTTTAAGTTAATACGTAATCTTTTCTGTAAATTTTCATTCAGTCACATTGATTTTGAGGTGTTTTGGATCCCAGCTGTATCAGTCAGCCCTGTACAGAAAGGAAACTCAATTCAGAGGAAATTCTAGAGCACAGGGCTGGAGTCTAACCACCTTGAGAACTCGTGCAAAAGCACAAATAAATTGATCTTTCTTTGGGTGTATGTTTGCCTGATCTTACCACTACCGTATTTTGAACTAACATCATCAGCAACTTGCTGCAGCTGCTCCATCTTGACAGAAACTCAGAACTGTCATTGAGATTTTACAGTAGAGCTGCTCTAGAAATCTTAATGCTTCCCCATATTAAGGTCCTTGTTATCTCTGTTAACTTTTATTTACCCTACATGTCATAATGCCCTCCACTAGGCTAACAGTGCGAAGGACATTCCGAGCCTACAATGCTCTTTTGTAGACTTGCCTGGTAGGAACGTCAGGGCAAATCTTCAAAAAGCCACGTTCAAAAGAGAGGCTGTTAAAGAAGCCTGAGAAATGCAAATCCTATTTAAATAAGGAAATGATGTTCTTCAGTGATCTCAGTAAGACCAGCTTGAGCAAGCCAGGAATACAAACGAAATCAAAAGGCGTACAGTCTGGCTTGACTGGCAATAATACTGTATGTGTCATGGAGAAATTGTAAATGATAATCAACCAGAATGCCTCAAAATTTTGACGTGAAAAGGACCAACAGGATGTGATTTAGTTGAGGATACCATTGGTTCTGGGCCCCTGAGATTGTTTAGGAAATGACCCATCCTGCCAGAAAGGTTTGTGAGTACATGCAAAGCAGAGAAAAAAAATGCCTGACATTTGCGAATACAAGCAAAGCAAAGAAAAAAAAAGCGCCTGACATTTGCGCTTATACAGCTACTGTATAAACTGAACTCATTATACGTTCATGGGGGGGGGGGGCGGGGGGTGGGTTGTTTTTTTTAAATGTCTGTCTCTCATTCAGAATAGGCCTTTGAGGGCTGCTGCTGTATTTATCCATGCTACGGGGCCAGATGCATGAATTCCAACTCCCTCATCAAGAGTGTATAAAACACTGAATGAGAATGGGAGGAACCAATCAAATACTGTGGGCAGAGCTGGAATTCATCCTAATTTGCTACATACCCTTGCGTAATTGACAAAGAAAGAATGGCAGAGGATCAATTGGTACAAGAGGATACAAGTGAGATGGCTGAATATCTTTGAGGCAGTTTCTGCATTAGTAATACAAACACCAACAATTAGAATTCCTACTGTTTATTATCTTTCATTGCTTATCTATTATAGTTGTACCCATTTCTGAATCAAAGGCCTCATTGTGCTAGGCAGTATACCAGGATGCATCAAAGAAGCAGTTCCTATCCAGATATTTTGCCTGTAACGTACACTATACACAACATTTGAAAGAAACAGCCACCAATAGTTTTGATGTACAAGGGCTAAAGTCTTGTTTCACTTGTAATAAAAATGTTGTTACATGCCATTACATGGGCAAAATCATCTGCATACAGTAATTGAAAAAGACAACAAATTAAGTCATATTTCACTACTCATTTGTAGCCATTTGTGATGATGTATTGCACTCCTTAAAGGATTATACTGGTCTAGTTTTGGGATGGGAAAATTGTGTCAGAAAAACAATCTTGGTAGTTATGTTTTCATAAAGTTTTGGTAGTTCTGATCAAAATAAAGCTTGCACACTCTT
>NW_009635359.1:1872-6175 GCF_000690535.1 Cariama cristata
TCACTCTTGTACAAACATTTTAATAGTAAAGGGAAAAGCTACTAAATATGTTTGTTTCTTTTGCCTAATTGAGAAAAATGCAAAGAAACTTAGAACATAATGAGATGCATTATAATTTCAAAGTCTCCATCTGTATGGTTAAATAATAAGTGAAATAAGATATCATTAATGGTTATTTTAAATTCTAATAGAGTTCCAAACTAAAAAAGAAAATAGTACCAGAGTCCTGGAAGTCTGTCAGTTTTCATTGACTGAGGATCTGGTCCATGTTCATTGACTTGATGGTGTACTCTAAACTGGAAGAATGCAGGAATATTCTGCACACTAATTTTAAAATATTTGGTGATAAATATTCTCCTTTTTAACATGGCATAATGCAGTTATGCCTATTATGGAGGCATTCTGATTGTTATAAGTATCTTTAAAAAGATGTGTATCAATTTATTCTAGCAGTAAATCCTAGATTTACTTAGATCTTCACGAGATCAATTGTGCAGCTTTCCAAGAGGAATGAATATTAAAGAGTTGATATCTTATACAGTGCCTGCAAAGACTAGAATAGCTTACTAGTGTACATCAAAGATTTATCCACCTTAAGCTCCTACAAGAGAAGTTTTTTTTTTTCACACTTGCACATGCTATGCATGCATAAGCGAGTAATGTTAAGCTGAGATGAAGGGGAGGTGAGGTATGTCTGGTGCCAGAAAAGACAATATACAGATGAGAAAAAGCTATTTTGTACCATCTAGATGTCATTTTCACAGTTAACAAATGTAGGTGGAAACATTTCTGTCCTAATGCACGAATATTTATTTGACTATTTTTTATCTGTCTGCCCTCCTTGCTCACCTTAAATGTAAAAATGATTGCATGATTAGGTGACATTCTCCTTCAGATGGAAAGAGAATATATTTTCTATAAATTAGTTGTATCTGTAATTTATTGCATTGTGCAGGAATTTAAATTAAATTCACAATTAAGAAAGTATATTTATAGTGTTACCAAACACAACCATCTGTAAGTGTATTTAATATAAAATTTGTGACAGATTAGTTCATGGATCACTGCTAAGCTTGAGTAAATGGGGGACTTTCTCATTTTGAGAAAGGAATGCTCTTTGTAATAATAATAAGAGAAATACACTGCTGACAGCACAGTTGGGCCCTTCTGCATTTTAATAGTTATTTCTTAATCCTGAAGGTTTTCCCCAACCTTGTTATAAATGGGAAGATTCCAGCTGAGTCCACTGAGATGGGGCTGAGTCCCAAAGAGGGCTCACTGCCTGGACACTTTCAGAGCAGATCTCATCATCTGAGGAGGTATGTTTTTGATGAAGGCACCTGAATTACCCTGTCTTATGGAGGCCTTTTTTGTGCTTAGGCCTGAGTCAAAGGCTCTCAAGAGCAGCCACTTTTCACACTCAGGTTTGATACGATGTACTGGCAGTGCCATTCTCATTGTGCTGAGAGACAACAGAAATTGAGGTTCTAGGTGTCTCTATGGGGCTATCAGAAAAATCAAGCATAAATGAGCACTTAACTGGTTTTTGTTTCAGCTTCTCTGCATCAATTCTTTACTAATCTCCTTTGAAAAACACCTTGAGATCTATAGTGTAAATCATGCATACAAAAGGATCTAATTTACTGAATTTACCTTTAACTGTTTCGTGGTCCATTTATTCAAATGTTGGGTTATGTTTTGGGCAGACAGTGTTTCTGTTTCTGTACTATAAAACCTCAGAAATATACTAAAGACCGCTGCCCCATGTGTTATGGAAAAAATTTACTGTTGATAGCTGTGTAACAGCAGGCAACAGCTATTGTTACATCCTATTTTCAGATTTACAGCACTGTTGTCAGGCATTAGGTTAATGGAAGTCATGGTGTAATGTCAGCCCATGATTTGACACAGGACCTGACAAAGAAGATTCTTACATAAAGGCCGCATCAAAAAGCAGGGTGAGAGTGGAAGAGGAAGGACTCTATTGTTTGTCTGCATTTTAGAAATTAGGTTTTCACTCCTGGAAAAAGCCAATTTTAAAAAAACAACCAAGCACAGCAGAAGACACAACCAGTCTCTCTAATATTAGAACAACAGAAAAAAAATATTCTTAATACATTGTTTTTTAAAAACTAGGGGCAAATTGGAACCAATACTGTTGTGACTCAACTACAAATCACTAACTTTTGGGGAAAGATAACTGTTGTTCAATTCCAGCTTTTAGATAATTTATTGCAATTAAGCTAATGAAAGTCTATGTAAGTAGAAGTTTCATTCTCATGAAAGGTCCTTAAGTCTCAAAACTCAGCAATATTCTATATTCAGACAAGGATTCAAACAATGAATTTATTCTATTTAATGCTAACCACTTCATGTCAGCATTAGAATACTGATTGCTAGCAATAGCATGTATTGTGATATGCTTTTGCACATCATATTGATTTCTTAGGATAGCTGGGGATGAATCAGTTTCTGGAAGAGTTATTTCATCTCCATCTACTAGAGATGGAGTTTAGGTATTGAGCTTAGACAAACACCTGACTTATACTGCTGAACTCATGTCATGACTCTCAGTGTAAGTTTATTTCTCAAGGTTGTGAAAGAAGGCAGTCTTTGGATATAGTTTGCTCTTGTACAATAATTCAGAATAAAGTCTGCATACATCATAAAACTTATTTTAATGTTTTCATACAGAGAGGTGCATCAAAACCTTGAAATTTGTCAGACTGCCCAGTGGCAAATTTCACCCATAGAATAAAAATCTGATTTAATTTAAGTCAATGAACATTTTTCCCATTTCCCTCAAGCAAACGCTAAAGAAGGCACTAAACACTAAGAAGGCACTGATAGCTAGTGATTGCTAATGATGGCAACTGATTGTGGTATCACTGTATAGCAAATTGTCACTCATTAGTTAAGCCCTGGCAACTGACAATGTGTATGGTTTTAGCCCATCCCGACTGTGCTGAAGTAAAAACACATTAGACTGAACTCCCTAAACCGCAGTAAACCATTAAGCTACAGTAATATGCTCTATCATGTTTGTCTTTCCGTACCAAGGAAATAGGTTGAGTTAGTCTCTTTGACTAAAAATATTTTAATTGATTTTTCCTCTTTCAGATAGTTTGCTTTACCATGACATTTACCTTTAAAAGCAGATCTCCTATTTACTGATCTCAGTCATCATTTTAGATATTTAATTTAGTGAAAGAAGACTGAATCCTAAAAATCTGGATCAAACTGAGCATCTAACTCAATATTATGCAGAGTACTGTGACATTTACTGCTAATATAACATTTTGCTTATGAAGCTTGATTGCTGTTTCCTTTTGAAACATGAAGATTTACATAACATTTTAAGGAAAAACCCCAAGTGTTTCCTTAAATGATACCTTAATTGAAATTGTAGAGAGAAGAAAAAGTAAATCATGTTTCTTCAAAAAAAGTCTTAATAGAAGCTATAGAGTGGGGACAGTTTATGGCTACCTGCGATTTCTGATGTAGAAGATCTGCTTCACACACATAAACTTTGAAATTAAGCATACAGCTTTTAATAGAGGGACAGTTAGCTTATGGTCTTGCTGGTGGATTTTCCATTAGCAGTTTATGAATGTCTCAGGTATATGTATCTTAATTTATTGCTATGTATTTCTTGCAAATAATTTCTCACATATAGGTGGATCATGGGCAGTTTTTTGACAACATTTAGCAGTGGAAATACAAAAGGAGAGTTATGCGGCATTGTTTCTCTTGTTGACTGATGGGTTACAAGGTATTGTGTCCCGTCTTTGGATGAGTAAGTGTAACTACTGGAAGCGCATTGTAAATGGTAACACTTATGAGTTGAAAACTAGCAGTTATTATCTGATATTTGCTTAAAACTTATCAATTTACCTTTCCTTCTAGGAAAAACTTCATGCTAAAATACTTGTAAAGCACAAACGTAATGAAGAAACTCAAATATAGAAGAAATACACTGATTATTTTAATGCCTTGTGGCAATGTAAGAACATGACTAGACAGTAAAACATATCAACCAACCCAAAAAAAGAAAAATTAAATAATTTCTACATCTGAATATTAAAAGAAAAAATTCCAACTCTATGGTGAGTTTTTCAAAGACACCATATCAACCAAATCTTAAAAGTTATTTTCTTGTGTCATAGACAAAATCACAGAAGGAGAAAGCAACTAAAACTCTGCATTCAAACATCTTACATTGTCTTTGTTATGCAGTCTGTGTCCAAGACCATCCAGCCTCAAGATCACAGCAATTAATGACACTTGCTTATTCCTGTGATTT
>NW_009635359.1:6213-13265 GCF_000690535.1 Cariama cristata
AGGATTTTAATTGAACTGGCTGCAATACAGAGCTGGAAGAAATTCTCAAGGGAAGCAGGATACACGGCTCTAAGTGAAAGCAAGCAGAAGAGGCCAGAAGCTCTTGCACCAAGTCTCTGCACAGCCATAATAAAAACCTTCTGTATAACAATACAAGTGATCATTCATAGAGAAACCCACTGTCCCACCACCTTTTTAGCAGTCTGTGCCTTCTTTCACTTAGCAAGCCTTGTGTCTCTCCCCCCTTCATCTCCTTCCCTTCATTCACCATCCCTCATGCCTCTCACTTGGCTTTCACCTTTCAGATTCACAGCAGCATTTGCAGATGTGCCCTTCACATATCAGATTGTGTTCATTATGGGAAATAACCTTCCAGCATTCTCCTGAGTGTGACTGCAGAAATGCAGGAATTCATTACAAAACAAAAGCAAAGACCCAAGTGTGAAAAGAAAGTAATGTCCTTTCTTCCTGCCTTGTCTCTTTTTCTCTCTTTTTCTCCGTTTTTTAACTAGAAATTGGATCGTATAAGTATTTGCGATAAAGTAGCTTCAAGGAAGAAAAATGCAGACTCTCTTAATAATGTTTCATTTAGTCTAACTTGACCTTTTTGAAAGAGGTTTATGCTACACAGGACATGAAAACAGATCCTATTCAAATCAGGACCAAAACACCCCCAACCTACCACATTAAAAATTCACTTTACAGCTATCACTAAGCCAGATGGTTTAGTCTTGATATCTTGGCACCTTTCTGCTCATTTATATTCCTCACTCCCCTACTCAAAGCCCATTGTAATTGCTAGTATCTTTTTTCTTATCAAGGGAGAAGGTTCATTTGTAACATCCTCACACAAGAGAAGAGCGAGCAGAGTATTAGAGCGTGAGGCTGCATGTCTGCATTGGAATCAGAGGCATACAGCAGTGCTTTGACTGTGCGGGTTTCACAGAGTACATTTGAAGCAGTTCGGCAGGAAAATACTAATCATCATGATGACTCATTAATAACATCAAGCATTTGGATTTCCATGTTTAAAAAGTTACCTCATGGAGCAAAGAGAACATCCAATATGCTGAGTGGCCTGGCCTACCCTGTGTACTGATCTAAAGCAGGGTGAGAACCCAGTGGAAAGGTTTATGTGCTGCTGGCACGTTGTTGTCATAACTGTAGATGTGAATTTTGCTCTGCTCAGGGAAGATATACAAGATGCATAGTTACCCACTACTCATTCACATCCGGAGCATTTGAGGTTTCTGCCCTCAGTTGTCCATGCCCTGCTAACCACTCCTGCACTACACTAGACTTGACGGAACATCGTTTTTGAATATTTATCACTTAAATGCAAGAAAAATCAGACAGCTGAGCTAAGGCCTTAATGTATTTTATCCACAGATAAGAGATGAACAAGTGTAAGTGAGAGATAGCCTACATACAGACCTGCAGAGCTCTACTTCAAATAATACAGATGCCTACATGGGCATACTTTTTTTCCATCAAAAGTGTCTTTTTCTTCTTCAGTTGAAATGTAACTGCAATCAAGTGATACTTGGGCAGATGAGAATATGAGCTTGTTGTACAATCTCTTGCACTAGTTTGTCTAAATATGTTGATATATCAAATTAAACCTGTATAACTGCAAATATAGACAAGCCCCAAAACTGATGTTAAAGCCAAGTAAGCTGAAATGTTGAAATGTTCTAGTACCCAGGATAAAATTAGTTATATCATTTACACCTGTCAATTTAAGGAAACAAATTAAACTGCTATAATTTGAGCTTAAATCAGAATAAGAGTTTCCACACATAGTTTTACAGTGAATTAATTAAAGATCTGTCTACATGGGAAATTTGACCAGAATAGCTTCCTTGTAAGAATGTGTCTCTTTGTAGAAACTCCTATTCCAGAAATGTCTGCTTGGTTTTGTGGTTTGTTTTTTTTTTTCTCATTCAGTTTAATGTACTCTTAAATAAGGAGATCTGTGCTTCAAGTTATTTAGAAATACCTTATTTTAGAAGAAAAGATTCCCAAGTAGACAAAACCTTTAATGCATTTAAAACCACACTGTCACTTAACTCAGAGTGTAAGCCAAGGCCTGGGGGTTTTTTAGCTACCATATCTATCTTCCATGTCCAGACTTTGAACATGGAAAAATATTTCAATTGTGATTCAAAAATCCTTTGACAGAGAGGAAAGCATAATTTATCATGCTGTGCTGGCTGATTTACTGTACATGTAAGCTCTACTTATCACTTTGAATAACACTGATGGATTTAATTCCAGACCACATGAATGAGCCAGTATTTTTCTCTTTCCAGTTCAGTTGTGCAATACTGTCATGTGACAAGTGTGCTGAACTTGTGAGGCAGACTGCAGGGCATCACAAAGTCTAGGAAAATCTAGCCAAAAGCTTAGAGCCACTCCTTTGGGAAGAAAATTCTTGTAGTAAATTCCACGTATACTTGTGGAAGCTTTTTAGATACCAGTAGTCGCAAGGAATTTGTAGTTGAATGTGGGGATTTTGAACAGCTGAGGCTGGTTGCAAACCAACTGTGATGAAATGTCAAATTAAAGATGATAGAAATGATAGGCCGATATCAAGAATCACCTCCTCAAATGATAAATTCCTCCAGTCAGGGTAAGATGTTGAATGTATATCCATAGAATCTCATAGTTTTTACCAGATGAGCTTAAGAGTGAGTCAGAGAAAGTTTCACCAGACTCAGTGTTCTGGCAGAGAGTAGTAGCGGATGCCTACAGAAGAGCATAGGAATGAGGCAAACATATGGTTTTCCAAGAATATGTCTTGGGAATATTCCTCTAACATCCAGAAGTTTGCTACTTAGGAGCTTTCTGAACCGCAGATGATTTCTTAGTACTAAAGTGCCTTCATTGCATTTTTATTGCACAAATGGGTCTATCTGAACCCATGTCAACCTTTGTCATTCATAACCTGCAGGAAGGAGTGACACATCTTTAGTAAACTTTGCATGATGAACCACCGTCTTTGTTTTGAACCTGCCAGCTGACAGTTTGCCTGATACCAAAAATCCCAGATTCTTGTGTTAGAAAAGACGGATGGATGCCAGACCTTTGTCCTAAACCCCAATGGCTGCAGTACATAGGCATCCAAAATCGACATATTGATTTGGATCTAATCAATTTAGGATAAAATTCAAAATATCATGTACGGATATCAATATCATAGCTATCACTTTATCTTCCTAACTTCACGAGGGAGATCTGAAAAAAAAAAAAACACTTAGCTGTATAAATACCATATTCATTTAAGTTTTCTGGCAAAAACATTTCCTGGTGAGTTAAAGGTTTACTTCAGTGCCTGAAGTACAGGCGCTTTGGTTTGGCTGATTTTGTAAGTGCTTGTTTAGCAGAGGCTGCTGTCTTTTCTTAGGTCAGGAAAGCAGCAAGACCTCTCTCTTCTCCCTGCCCTCAGCAACAAAGACAAATTGCTGCATTTTAGAAAAAGGGGAAAAAAAGTCCCAGTCCAGAAAAGGTAGAAAGCTCTAGCAAGGAAGTATTCTGGGATGCTGGTCTCTTCGTGGTTCAGTTACCCTCTGGGCTCCACATCACCTAATGGAAAGTAGTAAATCCTCTTATAGCTGTTGTCTGGACTGTGTTGCCCTGTTCCTTTCATGCCTTAAGTGAGACACAGATTGTGAACTTTTCCATGGGACATTTTGTCTGAGATGGCAGGGACAAGACCAGCCAGCATCTCTCTTTGAGCTGGCTGAGCAAGGAAAGGAGCAAGTTTAGAAAGGCCTATGTAAGTACATGTGGTTTCAGATTGCTCACTGCTCTGAACATGCTACTTCAGTCACTGTGGTTGCTTTTTCATTGTTTTTAGGTTACTTTCAGTGAGCTCATCCTGCAGCCAAAAAATGGGTATTGATGGCACAAAAGACACAAAAAAGACACAAAAAAGGGAGGAAAAATTAGAGAAGACAAAATGGGGGCAAGGGGAAGGCCTCTGATGAATCCCATCCTGCTTGGGACACAGAGGTCTTACAGTCATTTTATTGTATTTTGAAAGCTGAAATTGTGTTTTAAAACTGTTTAGACATCATCCTAACACTTGTGTGAATATCTCTGCATTTAGGCATGCATTTTAGCAAGCACCTAGCTTTGAGTTAAAGACTTTAAAATCTAGAGACGCCACTATAATCCAGGAAATATCAGTTGTTATTTGCATTCAGTGTTAAAAAATTGTGTCTTTTTTTCTAGCCCAGATTTTTCTGACTTCAACTTCCAAAAGTGAAATCTCATTAACCTATTTCTGCTGGACTATGAACCAGCTACAGCCTGATATCCTTTGATTTGTAGTTGTATCAATAATCAACTTAGCAGCTCTTGGATAAATGGTTAGGAAACTCCTTAAACTCCTCAAACTCCTCAGTCTTTCTTTCCTAAAGGTGTATCTTTTAATGTGTTTCAAATGAAAACAATTGCTCAATGAATTACCAAATTTGTTCACAGAAATTAATTATCCTCCTTATTTACTATACCACCCATTCCTGTCATCTGTAAATTTTACTAGCAATGACTATGCTCTCTCAAGACTACAGATAAGGATGTCGTAGAGCATTTGGTCAAGAACAGATTGCACTGGGACTAGCTCCATAGTATGATGATTCATTATTACATTTTTTTAAATCTGTCAATTAAGTAAGATTTAATTAGATAAAGTTTTTAATTAGAGCTGGATGGCAAGTGATTTTTCCGTATTGCAAAATCTTCAGGATTTCATGTTTTTTTCTCCTTTCCTGAAATACACTGACATGCTGATATCCCAAATTCTGAGGGGAAGAGGGAGAGGAGAAAAAAAAAAAGAAAGAAAGAAAGAAAATGAAAACTGGGTGAATAAAATTCTTCTAGTTTCAAAGCTTAGTTAGTTTTTATACTTACATGGATTTTTATTGTAAAAATATTTCCCCTGCATTTCTGAACAAGAACAACCAAAATGCCTGCAAAACAGAATTTTTCACTGAAAAATGGTGAAATACAGGAAAAAGCAGAGATAACATCAAAGCTTAAAAATAACTAATCAAAAACATCTCTCCCCCACACAAAGGCTGTAGTTTTGGCAAGCTGTCACTTGCCAAACTGAGTTAGTTTTAATCCATTTAAGAGAACTTCACTGATTTTTGTATAGTGATAATTTTGTTATCAAAATGTCATATAGGACTACATCAAATGCCTGAGAGACAACAGGGAGATAGATATTCACTGAACTGATCAGATACCTAATGTGTCATTTATAACCTGTAGTTCAAGACAGGAGTCCACTAGAATTCAGCTTACTTTTCTAAATCTTCCAAACCCTCCTGAAACACACGCCTTGCCCAACTCGTGACATTTGGTATGCAAACAGCAATCAATTTTCTGTGTAAATTGACAAAAAAAAATCCTAATGGTTTCTGTTCAGATAGTAACTGACTTGCTTGAACTGCACTGAACTCATATCAAAATAGTGGTACCTTGTGGACGGCTTCTTGGATGGAGTCTATACAGCTACTCCTGTCATGAAGATAGTCAGGAGAGCGACAGAAATGTCCTTGCTGCTGCATCTGTTCAGGCATTACTATAATTTGTTTATACTGGTACATCTATAACACTAAATAAAGAGTGGCAGGGAGTAAGTGTGATTCTTGGACCTCCCATTGTCTACCTATATTACTTAGTTCACTTCTCGTTGCTTTTGGACCTCTCCAGTTAGCTTTCTCCATACCCAGGCACAGTGCTGGTGATAATTCACTCCAGAGCGTGCTTTCCAAAGGCAGCGTGGATGAGACAGGCTCCCTCGCTATGGCTCACTCTGCCCACACATGGCCCTCCAGCACTATCCCAGCTGGCTTTGAGCATGGAACAGCCTCAGACATCCTTTGCAATGGCCTGCAGTACATAACGTGCCTCATAGAGGAACCAAAGCCAAATGATGCTCTTTTCCTCCCTTGCTTTTCCTGTTGTCAAGGGCCTGAGAAGAGTCTTCCAAGGCAAGAGGAATTCCTGTTCTGACTCCCCCTGATACAGCTTCTTACCTCCTTGAAAGGCAGAATTGTGGCATTTGCCTTCAGAAGGCTACCAGAGATCACTCTCTTTCCATCTCTTCCTTTGAGTTTCAAGTGTATACTTTTCAACAGAATTTTCTTTAACATTCCCAAAATCATTATGTGGAGTTTGGGATTCCTACAGGTAAGAATTCAGCTCTTTCCCATAGACCTATCTATGCCTTGAAAAATTGATTTACAGAGCTAAGGCCCTAACTTTCGGCCATTTCTGTCCTGAACAGCACTCTTAAAGCTTGTTTTGAATTACAGCCCAGCTATTGTACCAACATTTATCTTTGATAACCACAGTTGTAATACCATAAATCCGCCCAATATCTAGTTTGTCTGACAAGTTATTTTCTACCAAAAAACTCACCCAGTTTTATTTACACTGATTGTGGTAGTACTTTGTAAATCTTTTTGTGTCCCATATAAATTTTCTTGTCATTATGACCAAGATTAGTACTGGGATTAGAATCCTAATGTTACTTAGTCACTTTTTTTAAACTAGTTTAACATTTCTGTGTAGACAAGGCCTAGAACAAATTATATCAGTGTAAGCCGGTTGTAGTTAGATTTAAAAATTAATTCCAAAAACATTCACAGCTTTGCATAAATCAAAACATTTCTCATTCTTTCCTTGAATTTCTCTCAGAAATGAAAAACACTCTTCATGCATGAGAAAACTAATTCTTGCATGCAAATGCTCCCAAGGAGAAAGTTGATTATTTCAAACAGATCCACAATGCAGGAGAGAATGGCTGTGGCCCAAGCATGAGGAAAACAGAGTATACTGGTATGTGCTGGGGACACCCTGGACACACTTCAAATGCAGCTTAACCCATGGGTTTGAGATCTCATGAGCAGCACAAGAGAAACCTTCAAAGCCTTGTTTTGGAACTCTTAAAATTCAATGACAAAATATGCTGCTTTAGAGTCAATGGCATTATACCAGGAATTAATTAGTTTAGTTTAGTAAAACTGAACTAAAAT
>NW_009635359.1:13299-91550 GCF_000690535.1 Cariama cristata
TAGCTATTGTGTTGTCCCAGGACACCAGTGTAAGTATCTTGTAACCATGAATGTATTTACTCTCACAATATGCCTATGAAATGGGGAGATATTAACACCCTCATTCTACAGATGATTAAATAAAGCATGGGAAGACCTATTTCATATCCCTTAATAGAGTTCCTGGCTAATAATCTATAATACGTCTACTGTAAATACTATATATTTTATACCTTTATGCCCTCATGCAAGTTTATGGCTCTTACTTGACTCCAGATATGCTATCAGGACAGGCTCAGACAGGTAGCATTCATCATCAGGAAATTGGGATACTTCCTGACTATGACCAGGCAAATGAAATAGCAATATGTTGGGCTATATTAGAGCCAGTAGAGAGTCAAGTTTCTGTCTATTGCAACTTTCTAGGAATTATTTATTCACTATCTCAAAGGGCAGAAACAAGGTAAGTGCTGTTTCTCCTAGAAAAAAATCTGAGCCAAAAAGTAAATTTTCAGTTTTTGAAAGGAATGGATAATTTCCAGTGTTCTTGATCTTTCCCAGCTAAATTGAGACTTCTGGTTACCCTGCCATAGTTAAAGAGCTAAACCTCAGAAAGTGCTCTCAGAAACTTAATATGCTCAAACTGGGTGAGAAACCTTAAACATGGACAAAGTCGAGCTGCAGAACATGGAGATTTTCATAAACTGATTTACAGCATTAACAGGTATTTTGGTTCTCTGTAGACAAGAAGTTGTTCCATATGTAACAACCAATGTCTATGCAGAGCTTTTCTATAAATATAGCTAAAATGTTCCAATAAATCTAACCAAAAAAAAGGACAGAGAGACAAAGGAATGAGATACCTCTGATCCAACAAGCAGTGCCAGGTGCAGTGGCTGGCAGAAAAACACCTTGTCACCTCCCTCTCTGTCTGATGCACATGACTTTTTAGTGTGTGTTGAACAACAGAAGGGCCATGGCTACGTACCAGTGCTTCATGTAAGCAGTGTCTTGGCCATAAGTGGGGCAGAATACAAATGAGATGCTGTCTGGTGCACTTTGTCTAGCCCTAGATACCTGCTGTTGTGGAATGCTGCTGTCACTTCACTGAATACCTAACTGCCTAAGGATTAATAGAAGTGGCAGAGAGCGAGGAGTTCCCATCAACAGAAATGTTGAAGAAAAGGAATCTGACCTGAAAAATCTACCTGAAGGACTAGTCAGAAAAAACTTACAGTTACCAGACAGTGTTGTCCTCTTGGATATGTTTTTATTGTTTCCTTTGCCATTTGTGTAAGCTACTCTTACAGAACATTTCTCCCACTTTACATGATCTTCTATTGAAATCATAACACTGAATTTGTGACACCACAATTATTTCCATGGCAACTGGTTACTGTCAAACAGAGAGGCACTGCAAGGATGGCAGCACAGGATTGATACAATCAGCAATTTTAGTATGTCCAGTGAATTCCAAGCTGCTGGAGAGAGCACACAGTGGCAGGAAGGCCAACACAAAAAACCCTGCACTAATCAGACCTGTTTGTAATGAAAGTAGGAATAATGATCTCTAATCATCTGCAGTTAATGAACACTTCATTTGTTAAATCCTTCATATAATAATAGTGAAAAAATACCACCTTGAAACAACAGTAGCAAGCCTTAACGAGGCAAGTTTTGGCTTCCAGTCCATCAAAATGCAAGTTTGGGGAAAAACCCTTCTGTACTTATGTCATGTACCAATCAACAGTAATTCAGTTGGAGACAGATTTAAGCAAAGTCAATTGACTTTCTGTCCATTCCAGAATGAATTCTGATCATCTAGCAAGAAAGTACCATGCCAGGATTTGATAAAATAGATTTGAAAGTCACAGAAGCACTGAATAACAGAATCATCAGGGTTGTAAAGGACCTCTGGAGATCATCTAGACCAACCCCCCTGCCAAAGCAGGTTCACCTACAGCAGGTTGCACAGGATTGCATCCAGGCGGGTTTTGAATAGCTCCAGAGAAGGAGGCTCCACAACCTCTCTGGGCAGCCTGTTTCAGTGCTCTGCCACCCTCAAAGTACACAAGTTCTTCCTCATATTCAGATGGAACTTCCTGTGTTTCAGCTTGTCCCTGCTGCCCCTTAACCTGTCGCTGGGCACCACTGAAAAGAGCCTGGCCCCATCCTCTTGACATCCACCTTTAAGGTATTTGTAAGCATTGATGAGATCCCCTCTCGGTCTTCTCATCTCCAGGCTGAACAGACCCAGTTCCCCCAGCTTTTCCTCACAAGAGAGATGCTCCAGTCCCCTCATCATCTTTGTTGCCCTCCGCTGGACTCTCTCCAGTAGTTCCTTGTCTTTCTTGAACTGGGAAGTGCAGAACTGGACACAGGACTCCAGATGTAGCCTCACCAGGGCAGAGTAGAGGGGGAGGATAACCTCACTCGACCTGCTGGCCACACTCTTCCTCTTGCACCCCAAGATACCATTGACCTTCTTGGCCATGAGGGCGCATTGCTTGCTTACGGGCAACTTCTTGTCTCCCAGGACTCCCAGGTTCTTCTCCACTGAGCTGCTCTCCAGCAGGTCAACCCCCAGCCTGTACTGGTGCATGGGGTTATTCCTCCCTAGATGCAGGCCCCTACACTTGCCCTTGTTGAACTTCATCAGGTTCCTCTCCGCCCAACTCTCCAGCCTGACCAGGTCTTGATGAATGACAGCGTAGCTTTTTGGTGTATCAGCCACTCCTCCCAGTTTTGTATCCTCAGCGAACTCTGAGGGTGCATTCCATCCTTTCATCCAGGTCATTGAATAGGTTGAACAAGACTGGACCAAGAAGGGATCCTTGGGGAACACCACTAGCTACAGGCCTCCAACTAGACTCTGCACTGCTGATCACGACCCTCTGAGCTCTGCCATTCAGCCAGTTCTCAATCTACCTAATTGTCTACACATCTAGCCCACGTTTCCTGAGCTTACCTATGAGGATGTTATGTGAGACAGTGTCAAAAGCCTTGCTGGACTCAAGGTAGACAACATCCACTGCTCTCCGCTCATTTACCCAGCCAGTCATGCCATCATGAAAAGCCATCAGATTGGTCAAGGATGACTTCATTCACATAATAGTGGAAGTCCACGTTTTTATTTTTATTTTGTTTTTATTTTTGTTTATTTTTTTCTTGTATATAGTGTCTTTAATGGTGCTTTCCCTTACAGCCATTTGAAAACTAAAACATAAATGTGAGTGAATGTCAGTGAAAATCTAAGAACTGTCACACGCAGCTTCAGGGAGGCTTTGTAGCCACTTAAATGATGAAAGTACATACTTGAGAGAAGTGTGATTCACTTGGTTATATATATAATCAATTATTAAAGACTATTAAATAAGATAGCAACAAGTGCGCTATCTTATTTCTTCTAGATATGTCATGAAAGTCTCTGCTCCACCTTCAGGTCTCCCCTGCATCCATCCTTAGCACAGGTGATGGTCTAAACTACTCAAAGCCAAATATGTGAGATATGGATTCTCTATTAGTGCCCTTCAAATGCTGTGCAAACCATGCAGTGGTCCTTGCTGTTGTTGAGCTTGAGGGTTGTTGGTGTTTGGATTTTTTTTCTGTAAACTGCCAGAAAACTGCCTATTAATTACCTTTCAAGTACTATACTTGATGTTTTAACAGCAAATACTTTTATCTGGAACCTGACTGTGCTTGTGTGGCTTCTGCATGGCCTTTGTGCTGTGTGACAAGCAAAGTAAAAAAACCACAGAAACTACCTTGGTAATCAAGATCCCCATCAGGTGTAAGCAGGTGTCATAGCTGAAGTTATGCTGGTTTACACCAGAGGGGGATGGAGTCTTTTGACCTTTACATTTTTATTAGCAGATCTCTGTCATTCCAGTGTAATCTAGAAGCTCTTCTTCTATCTCTTTGTCTTCCAGGAAATGTCTGAAATAAGCATTGTGCTCTCTTGAGACAGAGAAAAGACTTTTCATCATCCAAAGCCCTGTCAGGTAACTGATTATCTGAGTGTGTATGCTTACGCTGACTTGCCTCCATCACTCACAGCAAACATGAGGACAAATGCTGATCACAATTCACTGCGCTTTCCTGCTTGCAACTGCGGGTAACTCTGAATTTAGCTTATATTTCCAGATTAACTCCACTTCAATGCACATAGCTAAGCCTCGCTAATACAAGGTGATACTTGGAATGTTTGGAACCCTATTGATTAATTCCAGCTAGGATCTTATGAAGTTTCAGATTTTTAATTTCTCTGCCTTTGACATCAGATAAAAGAATACATAATTCTCTTTCCAGGCAGGACTGTGTAACCTGGATTGCCTTTTCCCCATGATTTTAAGCTTAACTTCATTTGCTTTTTTTGACTTCCCACTGATGAACTTACAAAATATGTTTGCTAGATTTAAAAAATAAATAGCATTACAACTCTAATTTCTGTTTCCTTTGAATAACATCTCCTCAGTAAAATGATGTACAAAGTACCATTTGTTATTTTAAAAGCATGGCTTTTCATAAGGCTTCTGTCATAAATAGGACATTTAGTATTGGATTCATTGTTAAACCAGACGGCATGCAGAGCTGGCAGCATTTTGCAGCAAGGCACACGGCCTGTTTTATCAATGAGTTCACAAACAATCAATAAAATCTTGGGAAGAAAAGCACTCCTTCTTGCCCAAATGGCAACAGAGATTCATCACAGGAATTTTATCTGTGGATATGACTATGCTTCTTTCATCTCAAGCAGCTACTGAAACAAAAACCCTATCAAAGAGTTGCATTTGCAGGTGATGACAGTGAAAGTTGAAAGGGTTGTTTGGAAGGTTTTATTTTGACTGCACTATACTGAGAGATAGGAACTGTGCTTTAAACAATTCGTTCTGAGAAATGTCTTGATGTGTCCAATTAATGGCAGCACAAGGTTCCACAGAAAATATAATTACAATGAGAGATTCTTAGTAGCTGCAACAAAAACTGTTTTCAGCAAGGTTTTCCTCTTAAAATCTTTCATTGTATACCCAGTTTCTTATGGATCTTCTTTTTCAAAAGGACCATAGCTTATTTCTGCACCCATTATTCTGCTTATTACTTGAAGCAGTTTCAGATCCGGTGGCATTCCTTTTGAAAGCATCAGGATCTGACACATCTTTCCCCCCTTAAATCTTCAGACTCATCTGTATTTCATACCTGCTCCTGTTCACAAGATAGAAATAAGCAAAATGCCTTAGGAAAAGCAAAATAGTTTTGTCTTTAAAAGCCTGAAACAATCCAGCTCTGCAGGGTATTTTGATACAGTGACACTAGAGATCAATCAGATAAGTGTAGGTTCAAGCTGACTGCCCCAGCCAGGGTCACTAACCAGTCACTGCAAAACCTGCAGCCATCTCCACAAGCCTGAGAGCTGAAACCCTGAGCGAAAGAATGAGCCCACACACACTCAAGAAGTAATCGCAGGACTGTGTCCTCATTATTGTGGTCCAGAAAATCAAGCTGCAGATGGACACAAGCAAGGTGCAGCCAAAAGGAGCAGTAGAAATATGACTTTGATCCCTCCTTGGCATGACGGGGTTGTCTTAAGGTTGGACTCACCAGCGACTGGCCATTTACTATATCAATGGAAAAGATATGCAGTGGGATTTCTCAAGGAGACACCCAGTCTTGCATGATGTCTTTGTTTCAGCACAGGCCAAAGACCCAAGGGCTGATGGAGATCTGGCTCAAAACGTGCACAGAAGCAGATCACACAGAAAACCTGAAAATGGTGTAATTCAAATATCCTTGTTGGAAGGCACAAAGACATCTTTTGGATAAATGTAGAAGAAATGCATTGAATTGAATTAGTGAATTGTTCAAAGGTACAAATGCTTGGAAAATTGCCATGGGAATCCCCCATGATTTTTTGAACAAATAGATGTATTCAGAAATTCTGGATGGAAAACAAATAATTCTTTTGGCTAGAAGTATCAACCATTTCAAATTTAAAAAGGTGTTTTCAGTTGATGTTTCTAACAAAGACGTTTCCTTCACTCTAGTTTTGAATTGGATATTTCTCCTGTGTTTTCTTGTTCAACCAGAAACAGTGGAATGAATTTTTAAGATTAAGCAAAATATAAAATTCCATTCCTTCTAAAAGTCCATTCAAATTATTTTTTCACGTTTTGACTAGAGACTGATAGGGTTGATTAGAATTAGAGTTCTTGCTAAAAATTATCACAGACTGATTTTGGCAGGATTTTTTTTTCCTTTTCCTGGCAACAGATTCTGACCGACACTTACAGCACTGGGATTCCTTATGCCTTTTTACTAACTCTCATCATTGACATGCTATTATTACTTATGCAAATCACTTAGCTTACTTCTACTTTATTATCTTCTTAGTAAAATAGCAGTGATTTCCTAGGTCACAGAAGATTTCTGAAGAATATTTATTAGGTACTTAGAATATACAGAGCATGGCTTCTCTGACACTAGCATAAAATTTATGCAATTATATTTGTTTCTTGACATTATTCTTGATACACTCCTTACTAACACAGGTAAGAATCAGACCTTTACAGTGGTAAACACCACAGTATTTACTATTTAATTCACTCCCCAACCTCCCAATTACAGCTAGTCTTTGTGTTCCTAATATTTGAGCCCAGAGCAGTGCATATTCATCCATATGCATTTCAGCTTTTAAGTCTGTACAAACTCGGTACTTTTTGACATTTGTGAACCATGTAAAACAAGCTTGGTTGAATTTTATTTTGATTATAACACAGGTTTAAGAAGGACCCAAAGGAGGTTTTGTATAAAGTTGACAAATCTTTAACTATGCTCAAGATGTATTTTTACTTTCATTTTTGTACCTGTTGGTACAGTATAATTGCAATCCTTCCTCCCTGGAGAATAAATCAGGAGATCATGACAGTACAATTGGAAGCAGTCAGGCATCTTCCACAGATTGATATGTTTTGCTTCACTCACTCTAGTCCCCCTGCTGCTTTCCTACTTTTATCTCCAGATTTTCTTAGTTTGACTGCTTCAGAGCATACATTGTGAGTGAGTGATGTCAATGGCATGCATCATGCATAGAAACCTTGTAGCAGCCGGTGAAATACAACTTGACAACATTCTTCAGGTTTTTCTCCATGCTCTATCTAGTGAAAGACAAAATAGTTATATTAGCCACTCCTTGAAGTGCCAGCAGTAAAATGCATGTTTCTCTGAAGACTTCAAAAACTCTATGAACCTTTTGAATAGTATAAAGTCCTTATGAAGAGTACTGTTAAAATGAATTTGTAGAATTGCATCTTCTTATTTAGCAAATTAATTGCCATGGTACATTAAGTAACAAAACAGTAAGTGTCAGGTAATTATGAGTAATCAAGTTACTGTGTAGTTGTCCTGGTTTGGCTAAAACAGGACCAAGAGAAGCATCGAAAGTGAGGTCCTTTTGACCTAGCCATTGGTGGAAGCTCTATAACAACCTCTCCCTTGTCAATGCAGCTGCCCAGATGGGTTTACCTCTGCAGTGCCAGTTACTTCGCTTCCACTGATTTAACCACCCCCACAGGCTAAAACAGGACCACAGTGTAAAATTGCTGGTAGACAGATACCTTTGGAAGGTGATCTCATATTCTGTGCTGGTCTAGATCAATTACAAAATAATATTAATTAGCTTAAACAATCATGAAAATGATTGTATAGGACACGTACAGATTATCTGATCAAAAGAAATACACCAAGCAGCAATTCTTGCTTGTTATTAATGTGGGTAATGTTTATTCAGTAGTGATAAAGTAGATGAACATTGACTTTTAAATTGGATAGGCAGTAACTGGTTTTAGAAAATGAGTGTTTTTCCCATAATTTCTACATTTTTTAATTTCTTTATTGCTTTTTTTTTTAATTTCTCATCATCTGCATAACACTCATAATTAGTAATGGTCAGGCAGCTCAGTGTGACTAACTAGAAGGTGGCAGTAAGAGAATGACAAGTATGGTCAAAGGTATGGAGCATTTCAAGCAATTCAGTAGGGCAGTATGCTTTATCATTGAAAGTAGCCGATGAATAAATTGCTGAACATCTTCAGAATCACAATGTACAAAGTATGTGAATAGGAAACTATTTTTTATTACTCCTCCAAGACAAGCATTAGGGTGCTCCAAATGAAGCTAGTGCACAGTTTCAAAATGAAGAAAAGAAACTGAGTTTCCAGACCACATGGGGATGAGATGTAGAATCCCATGTTTCTAGGAAGTTTACAGGTTAGAGTTACAAAGAAAAAGGAGTAAATCAGTGACTGCTAAATACAAAAATGCACTTTTGGCCAGGAAGACCTGAAGTTACATTCAGCATTCCTGGGAAGTGTGTCACAACCTGCTTGCAGGTTCTTATACATTCCCCTGCACATCTATAATTGTTAACTGTCATGGGATAAATCCTGAGCTAGATGAAGCTTTGATCTTACTCAGCAGACCAGTCTTATGCTCTTTTACATACCTACATACTGCATTACTAAACCCTTCATCATGATCCATTAGACAGACAGAAGTAACGATGTTAAGTTAGGCTTGTGTTAAGGACTTTGTGAGTGTTGGCCTATTGTATTTATCCTGTCTGTAATTACCAGGCCAAACTGTCCTCTTTCAGAAGCTGAGCAGAGGTGTTAAAAATTATTGTTTCCTGTCTATGAAGAACAGTAAAGTTCCAATTCAATTTAGATAGGTGTTAAGCAGCCCCAGTACATACAAAATATATACACTTTTTAGTAGGCCTGCAGTGGAAGATGGTTAAGCATCACTGAGTACAACACACTTAGGGAAAATAGAAAATAGCAGGTGTATACGTTATCTTTGTACTGAACATAATTACACAGCTGATTCACAGCAGATTGTAGCAGAAGTGGCTCTTTCAGAGGTATCGAGGATGGAAACAGCAGGAAAGTGTTTTTTAAGAGAAAGTCAAGAAAGATAACCTTTGCTAGAAAGTCACTGCAAGCAAAAAGGCAAAACAAGACGTGACAAGTTCAGATCATGTGCAACTTTATAAGAAGCTGAATTGCTTTTCTATGGCATTTCACAGACATGAGTGTATCTTTATGAACAGACTGTAGGAGATGCTAGAGAAACAGCACTATCTGGAATTATCCAACATCTATTGAAGACAAAATCAAGATCATTTGATTTCAGCGGGATGAGAAGTCTGTGCTAGAACCATTAAAGTCTGCCTAACTGACTTTTGTTTCTAAGTTTATTAACAGTCAAGTACACCTTGTTTAGCCATCTGAATAATTACGTATATATATAAATAATCCTGTCTTTATTTTAAAAAAGGAAAAAACCCAAAAGCTAAATATAAACCAAATATGCAATACTCAGTAATTCTTACAAACCACACGGGAAAAATAAAATCCCAGGTACTAATAATGACTCAGTTACTAGCACGTTAGTCTAAAATTTATTCATTTCCAGGCACCTGTTGCAGACAAAGATAATACAGTCAATTCCTTTTTTCTGTGTCCACCGATCTGTTAAGATTTAAGTACCGTGAATAGCTTGAAAAATTTCATTCCCCAACCTGTGCTAACTTACTTGCTAAATTTACTTACTAATATAATGAAATTGAATAAAAGATCACCCACCCATGTTAATTCTAAACAGCATATCAGAGCCAGACTAGAGCAGCGTCAATGTTGATTTGTGCTTAAGATAATGAAATTTGAAAGTCTAGAAATGATAGGGTTGTTTATAGCAAGTTCATCTCTGTAAAATAATTGCATCCAAGTTCCCATAAACATAAAAGAAAGACATTCTGCTGCAACTGGTTGAAAGGATGATTTGATTAAGGAATATAGATAACATTTACAGCTTCAGAAGAACTTCAAAAGACTATCAGGGAAGTCAGGGAATTTTAAAGACAGAATACAATTTTCAAACTTAAAAGCATTATTTTTGCTCAGACATCTAATTTAGATTATATACCAGAAGCCTATAATAAACCTCCCACAAAGAAATAATAGCACACTGCACATATTATGGTTGTTCAACACCCCATTTAAATACAATTACTGGCTCTTTGCCAGAAGCCAGGAAGCCTTTCTTTCCATAGCAACAGTAAAAGAAGGTCAGGATAATATTTCTGCAGGAAAGTCTGCCCTTAAGAAGGATTCAGGATTACATTGTGGATTACATGCTTTTGCAATATGGTACTTCCAAGTTAAAATTCACCTGGATCATCCCTTCCCTTCCCATGGGATTAATTCATTGGGTTTGCAAAGCCCACACCTGGCTCCTTATACATCGTTCTTTCCCAGTATTTAGTCAGAATAGAGTTGCTCCAATTGCTACTTTAGTGAGTGTAAATGAGAAGCAGCAAATGTTCCTTGCTAATTCATTGAGAGCATAACTCAGGATGTATTTAATTAAAAGCAATGAACTGAGCTAATCCATCTAGTTCATTTTAGTGGATTTGGTCTAGTAAGCAGCCTTTTAGATACCAGAATATTTAAAGGACAATGTATTGTTGTGTTTTACCTTTTTTTTCTGCTTTAAAAATTTATTTAGTACTGTTTGCCTGTTAGTATAAAGACTAATAGATTCTTTCCTAGCCTTGTTTTACATTCTGCTAGGAGCTAGTTAGCTATTGTGTATGACTGGTAAACTAATAGCATCCGGGTATGAGAATTAAGCTTGCAAAAACATATGCAGATGAGTCACTTTGATCATGTGAATGATTTCATTCAACTTGTGTTAAATGCTTTGAATCACAGTCTCCCTCGGAATCATAATCCAGGGAGAACAATGTTATTAGTTCAATAAAACTGTTAAAATGGACCATGTAGCAGGCCTAATTGAAAGCTTTTAAAAAACCAATGTTTCTTCTAGCAACACAATAGTTTGTGAAGAATTACCTGAATATTTAGTTTTTCTAAGAAATCCCTTAACAACGGCAAAAATTTCCGAAAAACTGACAAATCTTCAGTGGGATCCATGTAAACACCTCTCCATGTTATTTGTATGCTATTCAGTTTGCTTGTAGGTGTAAGTATATATGGAATCATAAGCATAAAAATCTGTGAACCTAATTTGAGGGGAAATCACTGGCACACAAAAGCCTGGAACCACGAAGGTTATCCTGAATTTTCACACTTATTCAGGAACATCCATTGGATTGGATTTGACTGGATTGGGTTGGATTGTACTGGATGCCAGCATTATCATCAAGTCAAGGGAATATAAACGTCACAGTCGTAATCCCCAGAGGCTGGAGAAACCTACGATTTTGCTTCATAGCCTGGAGACACCCTATTACTGGCCAAGGGAGCTAGGGAAGACAGGCTCAGACTCTGGCAAGGGGCTCTATTTTTTTGCATTTTGTACCCTGAGCCAGGATCATCTCCAAACATAGAACAGCTGTAGGCAAAGGAAAGGATGTTTCAAAGAAATGTACAATAAATGCAAAATACAGCACTTTTTATGAGCGTAGTAACCCTTATAATACACTCTCCTTGTCGAGAAAAAGAGCACTCAGGACAAAACAAATGGCAAAGTAATGTTCCTTACCTGCTTAAAACTGAGGCTACTTTTTTGTTTGTTTCCATACAAATCCCTTAAAAAAAAAAAAAATCTATGATTTCTCCATTTTATTTAATAACATATAAGAGCTGTCTTGAAGAACAAGCTCAGCTGCAGAAGGAAACATAGGGGATGCCTGACAAAGGCATTCCTAATGTTTTTTCTGTGTATCACAAGGGTCTGTCAACATTAGTACCATTTGGAGCTCTAGTGAAGCTGACTTAAGGTACAACATATTTCATGAAAGAGAGCTTTCACAGTAAAGCTGCACTATACCTAATGTATCAACCTTTTGACCTCCTTCAGAAAATCATTTTATCCTGTCATTCTTGTGAGAATGAATCTGCCACCCCACCCTTTTTTTTTTTTTTTTTTGTTTGAGGGACAAGAGTGGACAGGGATACATTCTCAGGAAATTCTCAAAGCTTGGGGGCTTTGCATGCAGTAGCCAATGCAGTTCTGCATGCAGTGGCCAATGAACTGGTTATCATTAGAGTCTTGGCATGTGGAATAAGTCAAAAGATATTGACACTGACAACACCTCAATCTGCTGGAGCAGGTGTGACAACAGTTGGCAGACAGATGCTTCACATATGAAACCTATTTTGTCCCCCAAAGTACTGCTGATTTTATTTGGACTTTTTTGCTAGTTTTGATTTGTAGAAATTTTGGGGAATTATCTTGTATATGAAAGCTATTAAAGCTAGACTAGGAAAGGTTTAGTTTAGGAAGGCTAATTAAGAATTTGGAAATTCTTCTCAAATTTCTTTTTAAATGAGTACTTCATCAAAATGAACTTTCCTAAATAATAGTTCTGTTTTTGATGATATTTTCCAATCCAGAAAAAAGTTTTATTATAAAAATTTCTGATTACACAATAACACTACAGGTCTAAATTCTTACTTATTTTTGTGTATAGATTTTCAGCAATAATGTAGCCAGATTAATAACTCATTGTAAGTATAGCTAAAGATGGCCACTGTCCACATAAATCTGGGAACAAAGGAACCTCAAAAGAGGAACAGAAGATTGTCACTTAATGGAAGTAGCATCTTAAAGCTTCTACTCCTGAACATCTGCAGTATGGTAATCACCAAATTTACTGTGTCTAACTATGACCCCACATGTATTTTATAGTGTTTGAGTTTTGAACATGCATATTCTAAATACAGTCAAGAGAAATATACTCCTTTTGCTTTCAAAATCTTTTTATGAATTTGTTCCTGCTCACTTTGAAGACAATGTCATCTTTGTACTCATTTGTCTTAGTTCATCTCTGTTATTGACAACTGCTATCTCCACAGTTCTTTCCAGGTGTCTCAGATGTCCCATCTCACTAATTCCTCAGTCCTACCAGCTACTTTACAGGTGGAAGAATGAAGAGGAAGCTCAGCTGATGTCTCAAGTGTACATATGGTGTGTAATTGAGTGGATCAGGACTGGGAAGCTACTTTATTTTTAGACAGCATATACATGTCACTTGCCCAAAATTACCTTTAATGAAGTTCTAACAAAAAATCACAAAATATTTTTCACTTTGAAAATATGGGTCAAAAGAGAAAATAAATGAATCCTCTAGATATGTGGTAGCACTAGGAAGAAATATCTGCATGTTGAATGAAGAAAGTTATCTATATTAAAAAAAAGTCCATGCCTCCAAAGACATATATATGTGTGTGTGTGTGTCCATGGCTCCAAAAAATTTGTGATAGATTTTAAGAGGAAGTTCTAAAATAAGCTTTGTTTAGTTATATTTTTTTCTTTCTTTCACAGTTTTCTGACTATGTTTTATAGTATTTTCTCCTGCCTCTCTCTCTCAGTTTCCCACAGTGTGTACTTCATATGATGCTATCTTTTCTCACAGATGCCTTGCCCTTAGTTCAAAAGTTTCCTGAGACAGGGTGAATGTTATTATAGCATGTAAAAATGACAGCTTGATGGTGTAAGAAGTTATTTAATTCTAAATAGAGATCCTAAATTAATAGAATCCTTCCATAAATATGAAGAATAATAATCTGAGAGGCTAGATTCAATTTTAAATTAATTCCAAAATCTCCAACTCAAACTTTAAATCAGTTAAGTCTAACAGCTTATGAAAAGCTGGATGTGCTTTTAACTTCAGTGGCAATGAATGGCACTCAGTATCTCCCAATCTCCCAGTCTAGTGTGGGTCCATAGTATTGAAACCATAAGAAAAACCTCCCCTTACTTCCAGTGGCATTGGAATACTGCTGAGTGTAAGATTCAAAATGAATAATACTTGACAGTCCTTGTGATTGCCCTCTTTTCTCTGTAAAAAAGAAAAACTTTGAATAAAGTAATTCAGAACTCAGGAAAATAAGGGCAAAAATAGATCAAATCTGGCCTTTAAAAAAGGTCTAATGTTTATGCAACATCTTAAGCAAATCAGCAAGCTTTAACGGCAGCAAGCTCAAATCAATGAGTGTTTTGCTGGAAGTTACTGGTCTAAGACTACACTGCTGGATCCAGAGCAAATACTGCTGCCTTAGGCTTTCTTGCTTCCACACCTGCAAAGGAAGCACAGTCCAAAGGAGTCCACTTCCACTAAACTTGAAAGATTTGGATATCACTAACTCATCTAAAAGGGAGTTATGCCAGCAGAGGAACACCTTCCTATCACACAGCATAGCAGAGTGCGTTGCAGCAACCTGTTTTGACAAAGACGCTAATGTCACTTGTGCCCTCTCTCTCCTAGAAATCTGAGCCACCAAGAGAAATCTTTATCTCATGTTAATTGACCTAATTTTCTTACTGAATTTTCCAAAACCAGATTTTTATATAGACTTATCTTTCGAATGAACATGTCACACCTTTACCACCTGAACTTGTAGTATGTCTAATCTTGAGCAGAGTTCAGTTTTTAATGGTGTTCTCATCTGGATTCTGAAGTGAGGACAATGTAACCATTCTCAATAAGTATGCCAAGCTCTCAGGCTATCCAACCAAGAAATAAAATAGGAAAAAATAAAGAAGAAATACAGATTTATCTTTCAAACAACAGAGTTAATTATTATAAATTTTGTTATTCTTAATTATCAAAGCTAAACATTTAGTTTAAAAACACACAAAGAGCAATAACAGTCTTATTTAGTGAATGTAAAGCAAAAGACTTAGGGCCTTATTGCGCAATTAGTTACACGCCATGTGCCCTGTCTGTGATTTTGATACAGTTTTAATGAGAATGGTTTTGACAGAAGCCTCTCGGTTAAGGTACATAAAATAAGTGTTTTGGCATCCAGAAAACTGCGTGTTCTCTAGTATTGACTACAGAGAGTATTCACCTAACACCATGTTTGGCTTGGTTTACTATAAGCAGTGAATTTTTACATGAAAATGGTCCAGGAAAAAGTCTGATCCTGTGTAAAATCAAGTCTTGTTCAAACTTGTGGACTCCATAGAAGTGCCAGAGATGAGAACAATCTCTTGACCTTGTTAAGCACCTCTTTTTCAGTATTACCAAATCTCAGCCATGTAGCTGAGATCAGAGGGTTTTGGCAATAAAGCCTGGGTAAATAATCTAGACCTGTCTTCTAACTCTTCCATGCAATCCTTCTTCTGTCAAACACTGGTGCATAGGGACAAACTTAGACATAGTTATAAAGCCTAAGTCTTCATCTGCAATTAGTGCAGGGCAATAGGAGAAGGTCTACAGAATGGAGCAGCTGATCCTGAGAACTAGGTATCCATGCTGTGTGCAACTGGATTTTACTGTGGGTCTGGTCCTCTGAATTCAACACTCATTAATGTTTGCAGTGCACTAGGTACCCTCTGGAGCACATAATCTGAAAGCAATCCTGTTCACACACTCATTGTAGATGAAAGAGTGCCAAGAAGGGATGATCAGGAGATTCACTTCAAAAGTATGCTTCTAACCTGGACTATGTTAATAGAGACACACTCAAAAGGACCATGCATAGATACCCAGGAAAAGTCCACTCTACATGGTTCAAAGAAAGCGGTGAGGGTGACTTTGGTGTGGACTGAAAATTAAGGCATCCTCAAAGCTTTTATAATCTTGTTTATAGCATGATGGATGGAAACTGGATTCAGTTTCCAGATCTGCTGCTGATTTACTTCCTCCATTGTCACCAACAGTCAGTTAAAAAGTCAAAGAGAATGCTGAAGTAATTAAAGCTCTGGAAGTACTTCCCTTCTTGAGTTGAAACCATGGTTTGTCTGCTCCTTACATTTGAGTTGGTATTAAATTCATGCTAAAGTGTTGTTCTAAATAAGAATTACAAACGGGGAAAAAGAAAAGGAAAATAGCCTTTTATTCCTTAGTTTACCATCTGTGAAATGAGACAATATTTACTTTTTTCTCTCTGTCTTGTAACATCCGTGGTGACACAGGCATATGTTATACCGTATAGGCCCTAGCAAAACTGCACACCAGTAGTGGTAAGACTTCTCATTCCCACCAGTCCAAGTTGAATCAATAAAAGAAGAAGGAAAACATGGATAGACTAAATTCATCTAAGATCTAACTTTATTGACTCCAACTGATTTAGCAGTGTTAAGAGTACATTTTTGTTTCATTAGGAATGGTCCATGAGTTCTTAGTCAACAAAGTGTTCTTTTTCCAGTTTTCAAGTATTCGAGGAAGTTGAACAACCCAGAATTTCTGGTATTTTTTTGTAATATGTTTCTTATTTGAGGGCAACAATGAATTTATCTAATATTTTCCCAGTGGAATGATCTTCAGTTTTATTATCATTAATTAAAACACTTTATTGTGAACTGAGTTTCTGATTACAAGCTTTTACTGAAGATAAAGAAAATTGTCAGTAACACAACTTATTTCTTTATAAAACCAGTAAAGGAGAGAGTGACAGATATATAGGATATGGGAATGCAGCAAAGTCAAAGCACTGTAAGTTATGGGTTACAGAAGTATACATACTGTTATTATAAAAGTTACATCAATGATTTATTTTTAACAACTTGTCCCTTTTTTCCTCAAGTAGTTGAGCTGTTAATTTAATGCAGGCAGTAAGTCATGGAATTTTTTTCAGTTCCTTTACTCTTGACATCCACATTTCTATAGTGGCTATTTTTTTTGCAGCTATAGCAATGAAATTCACTTGCTGGCAGTATTATCAAAGATTCCAACAAGTCCTCCATCTTTATTTAATTTCAATAAATCAGGACGATTCCCTAAATCCATCATAAAAAAGAATTTGACAATTTATCAATGAAATAACTTGGGTACTAGTTTTCTATAATCGGATTTTGAAGTCTTGACAAAAATTGTTTCTTTCTGAGTCTTGCACAACAACAGCTGAGACAAATGTAACAAGCATTGGCTAAATCTTTCAGTAAAGTTAAACTTACATTAGAGCTTTAATATTAAAGACCAACAAATTTGATGTTTTTTGAAAGCAGCTTTGCCAGATGAAAAGCTGGCAGCCATGTCGTCAGACCTCAGTAGGGATGGTGTAAAAGCTCTCAAGACATTGATGACTGGAAGTCTCTGAACTCTGCCAGGGTTTCCTACATTGACATTTAGACATTTAAGCAGTCATCCTATGGGGAATCCCAGTAACAACCAGGTTCCTTTGTGCCATGTTGCTACAGCCTGAGCTAATACAACTGTCTATGTCAACTCATCTCTCATCATCTGTTACTGGGTTAGATAGTTTGTAGTCTCTATGGAAAGTTGCGAGCACACCCAGATTCCATAGCACCATAAAACATGCATAACTACTACCTTGTATGACAAGTAGTCAATGTTTATTAGTGGCCTTAATTGGGTTTGCGAAGCCTGATAACTAGGAACAAAAGCACCTGTGGTACTAACCGTTAAAAGGGTTCTGGATGACATTTGCATAGTTTACTTCTCCCATGGCTGAATAGTTATGAAACTTAGAGGAAAAAAAGTCATGGGCATTTGTACCTAAAGTGTAACTCAAGGGAAAAGTAAGTGGGAGTTTTTGGAACAGGAGTTGTTGTGGAGACAGGGATCCACCCAGCAGACGTAGCTCAGTCTGGGTCCCTGGCTTTTGTAGTCATAACTGGCCACAAGCATGCTGGTGAGGGACACGGAACCAGCTAAGCAAGCAAGCTCATGTTAAAGCAGAAACTAGAATTTTGTTATCTGTTTATCTTACTTATAACCTTTTTCTTTCAGTCTTATGACTAAGGGCTCAACCTTGTATGTTAGTCAATATAGTCTTGTTTTGGTGTCAAGCCTAGAGCTAGGAGTCAGGGTGAATCAGAGTCAAACTGTGTGCTTTGCCTTCCCAGAAACAGAGAAAGCAAGTCAGTTTGCATATTCAGATCTCTTCCAGGGACCTGCACTCAGAAGACATAGTTAGGAAACCCAGGGGAGAATTCTTCCTGCCTAGCTGCAAAGAATCACAATGACTGCAGGAACGCCTGTGCCTTCTGGGTCCCTGGAAATCCTGAAACAGCACAACCATATGAAAGTATAGTTTGGAATACAACTTTGTCCAGTATGCAGCTGAAGGCTCTCAAGTTTAGGCACAATGCAAATAATGAATGACAATTCTATAGTAGGTATAGATTTGCTAAAATCCAGGCAGAATAAGCTATGGAATACAAATGTGCAAGAATTAAGTTTTCCCAGTCCGCTGCTTCTTCCTCCTTTTTCTGTGTTTGTTCTCTGCTCTTGTCACATGGTAATAATTTAGTAACTGACTGCAACTTCCCTAAGTGATGCAGTGACTTCAGTCTCCTAATTTTAATCTAGATAAAACAGAGATACTCTATAATCATAGTTCTTTCACAAGGCCAGACCATGTCATTCTCCTTTCCAAATGCTTCTGCCCGTGTTGTTTCATCTTCATCAATTTTCACTGTCAGTATCAAGCACTAGCCTGACTCCACTCCCTTTCTTCGATTCTACTTTTGTGACCCTTCAGTCCTTGGAGTCCTCTTCAAATTCTATCAAAATCAGTAAGAGAAATCTCTTTTGGTTCTAGCAGGAACTCATCAGGACCTAGTGAAGCAGTCATCTAACCACTCCTTTTGATTTCTATCTCACTCTTGTTTGCATGCTTCCTCCCAGCCATTTTCCTTAATCCAGAAATCATTCTCTAGTTCAGGTTAATTCATATTTCACTCCCACAGAGACCATACCACTTAGCAAGTCCCAGTAATGCTGAACACAAAGCTATGTGAGTGAAATGATGCTGAATTGCATGCACTGCCAGGGACTACAAAAGAAGAATCTTATCCAGGGCTCTGAACTGGTCAAGATTCAAAATATCCCCCAGAGGAGCGGAGATTGCATAAGCCACTCAGACCTGGCTGGAAGACTGAATAGATTCATGAGGGTTTTTTCTACGTTAATTCACTGGCTAAAAATACAATTGTAAATTTTAATCAAATTCAGGAAATAGCTTTGTGTGAGAAAAGCAGTTCTTCCAGCCCTGGAACTAACTCATTGTAAACCGTTTACTTCAACAGGGTCCAGCTGTCAACCAGCCCAGATGGGAGTCAGCAACAAACCTTGCTCTTCATCTACTGCTCTCCAAAAGTTAACTGTTTAACTGATTTCTGTCATTTTCAAAGGGCAATACTCCTAGGATATTTTTAAGGTGAAATAAGGCTCCTTAATATTAAACAAAGTATTTCATTGCACTGAATAAGACATTTCATTACACTTTAGATTTTTATTTTAAGTGAGATATTAGTCCCTAAGCAAAGTCAGTTATGTTTCTTAAACAAACCAATGCATTAGATCTTATACCATGGAGGGACAAATATATAGTGAAAGAGCCGAGAGGGCCTTACACCCTTTTCATCTGGTGAAGGTTGATTTTCTATTACAATTTAGTCTCACCCCACTTGTGCCAGACTTGGCCAAGTACCTCCCCTCCTCTCCTTTCCTCTCCTTTCTTCAGCCTTATAGATGCCTAGGACTTCCCTACCTGTTCTACATTTTACAAATCTAAACCTGCATTTGCATCTTCCTAAATACAGGATATTCCTATTGAGAAAGGAAAAGAAAGTCACAAACTTTAAGAGTCATAGAAGAAATATTAGTGAAAACAAGATCTTCCAGCAAGTTATGACCTAGTTATTTTCCAAATGCTTTGTGAATTCAGTACCTGCCAAACAGACCAGCCCTATGCACCCTCCTGCTGTTGCAGCGGTGTTTGAGGCAGGCTGAAAGAGTGAAGTATCCCAGTGCTGCTCGTTGCCTGAAACACTTGGAATCAATTATCATTGCTGTTCTGCTGTGAAAAGTCCAAATGCTCTGCTTAACCGGGCTGATAATGGCATGGTTTGTGTGTAGTTGTCCATCAGACCACAGTATAAATCTCTGAGCAGCAGTTCTAATGCATTGAAATTAATTTTCCCTTTTTAAAATTCTACCCATAGTAGGTAAGATTATGTTTTCACTCAACCACATAGGGTTGTTTTATACATTTCAGTATGTTTTAGAAAAGAACATGAGATATACTCTCATTGCATGAATGAAAACTAGCCCGGCTAAAACCCAGAGAATAATGGCCACATTTGGAGGAAACAGCAGGGTTGGTCTCAGATCTTGCAAGTTAAAATGTTTTGACTTGAACTATGCTTAGAAGGGAGACTTGCAGGGGAAAAGACAATGCCTAAATACTCATGTACTGAAAGAAATGGTGTGAGTCACAGGATTTGTCATGTCGCCTTCTGAACTACTACTGGGCCAGAGCCCCAGAACACTTCTCGTGAGGTATTACACTGATGGAGCGACAAGCCTTGAATGATACACAGGTTGTGAACTTCTAGTGGCTTACACTGATTTCAGTAAAGTTCTCACAGTTTAGCTCTCCTGAGCAAATTGCGGGGGGGTGTGGGGTGTGGGGGTGTGGTGGTGTTGGTTTGTATCGAAGCAGCCAGCTTTGTTGGATGATGATAAAATAATCATATTCTAAACTGGCAAAGTGGTCTCTTGGGGTTCAGTTCTGTAAGCCTATTATATTTTATTCCAAGCAGGCTACCCTGGGGTAAAAAGGAGAAGCATTTAGCAGAGCTCGTTGTACTCCACCGAGGCTTTAACCATTCCTGGTTACAAAGCAGACTTGAAAAGCTCTTTGAGGTGCATCTGAACCTGCACCTCAATGCACAAATGTGAAATTTCTGAGTGAAAAAAAAAGAAGTCTAGCTAAAACCAGATCCATTCTCTAAGGTGAACTAGATGCACGGCATAGGCCTCTTACTGATAAGAGAAAGATTGTTACATTTTATAAATTATTTTAATTTTAATTATTATTACGATATATTATAAACTCATGCAATATGTATTTTTAAATGCTTATTATTATTATTCTTCCAAAAGGTGTTTAGATGAGGTTTCTTTTAAGTTCTCTGAAGCTTGTAAATGGCTAAAATGTTACAAAAGGGTTTGTCTGGAAGTTAGTATAGATTCCAAAGGAAATAACTTGGTTATGTCGTTTTTTTCCTGGAAATATATTCTGTGGTGTCTCTTTTAGCTAGAGCATAGCCTGAGCAGAGTTTCTCAGCCTATTATAATTAAAGTATTATTTAACCTCTGGAAAAAAAAAAAAATCCATGTAATAACTTAAGTATTGCCATAACTTGTCTTTTTTCTTGGTAACAAAGTGAAAACTAAGTTAAACTATAAAGTTCATTTATTGTTTATATTTTCCATCATATTGCTTTCTTTCCTGGCTTGCATGAGTGGGAAAGCATCTATTTAAAAACACAGGTTGAGAAACAATTACAGAGAGTTTGACAGTGTCATACAGACTTTACTTACCCACAACCTCTGACTATTTTGATTATTGTTTACTATTTCTCTCAAATTGACATTTAGATACTATAACACAAGGCCCTGTTCTAATATATAAAAGGGAAGGGATTTCTAGATAGATAACTGCAACTTGAACAGGTAAAGAGAAATAAATTTGCATCAATTTTCCAAAATAATATTTCAGTAGAGTAATAAAAAGCACAATAATAGAAACAGAGTGAGATTAAATTGCTTGCTGAAAGTTGTTGGAAGCACATCTGTCTTGCAGAACCAGGAATATTCAAAATTGTCAGAGTTGAGTGGACCCATCACCAGGCTAGCTTCAAAACTGGGAGCTGATATTGCTGTCAGTGCTGTAGTACAGTTAATACGCCTTGCTGAGAAGTTCATTATCTTCAGGATAATACAACTGTATTGCTTTTGAGTCTTAAGCTAATATATCTCTCCAGCACTGCACTATTCATTGTGGACATTCAACCTTGGTTTGGCATTAACCCAAGGATTTCTTCATGACACAACATTTTCTGCAATATAGACAAGCCCACAGGAAGCCTGCAAAAGAGCTATAAAGTTGAATGCAGGGGGGTTGAGTTTTAGTCCACTGACTTAGCCACAAAATCATCCATCTTCTGATGACATACTTGGTTCATTTTACCAAGCACTCAGTGTAGGACAGAACTTATATATCAGATGAGATGGTAATGGCTTACCACAGTTTCTCTATGTAAGACCCTAGAGAAAAGAATAAGGAAAGAAAAACACCTTATGACCTTGCTCAGTTCTTTGCATAGAGGTTTGTAAATGGAGAAAAAAAAATTCTCTTAATCATCAAAATAAAAAATCTAAAGCACACGTGTTTGACAAATACAAGCAAGGAGAATATACAAATGAAGCAGAGGAGAGCATGTTCTCAAGGATTTTGATGTAATAGTGGTCTTCTGCCCATAAATGCCTAGACAACTTTCAGAATAAATTTAAAAGCCAACATAGTGCTATAAATGTAGGATGTAAATGTAGGATGTAAATGTAAGGAAGTAGTAACGAAATCTCTGGCAAGACTTCACTTACACTGTGCTCAGTACTACTTACCACATCATAAAAAACTGGTTTCTTGAAAATGTGGTGAGAAGGAAAGAGAGTTGATCCTAGTAATAAAAGTTATGAGCTGTGAAGACAAGAACAGAAAAGCCCTCATTCTGAAACAGTCACTGAAAAGGCAAATAACTGAGACACAAATATTAAGTGATGAAAATGTGTTCACAGAAAGAAATATTTTAGATAGCTATAGGCAGGATAATTTGAGGCATTGCCTCATTTTTACTAATTCTTCCTTACTTTATTTGCTGTGATAAATAACACAACTGTCTGCTTCAAACTGGGAGATTTTTACCAATGAATACCTACAGACTACAGAGAATTTGTGTGTCAGTTCTGCTTCTCACTTGTTGACTGAAGCTTAAGTACAACTTCAAATTATACAGAAATACCAAGTGGCTGAATGCTGGACTGCAAGTAAGCAAATTACTATGAAATATAAAGTCACATCACTCACTGTGAGTGCAGAAGAACACTGATGCTATCAGTATACAAGATGAAAATTAAGAAGTGAATTTTAGTTTGAAAAAAAAAGTAACCTGGCTTATTTTGTTTAAAGATCATATGTGTTCATCTGATAGTAGTGAAAAAAAAATACAAAATCAGAAATCTCAGACGTTAAGGTATGTTTGGGCAAATATCACTCCTACAGAAAGGGATCAACTGCTATATCTTCTCTTTCTGCACATTTTTCTCTCTCCTTTCCCTCTCCACTTACAGTGATCTTTGTGTCTCAGCGTCTCAGAATTTTGCAGATATTTACATTGTCCACACCCTGTAGCACAAGGAGATCCTCTTTTACAACATGGCCAAACTCATACCTGGTTGGAAACAAACTCCTGTTGAGCATTACAGATGTCTAAGCAGTGCATCCAGGGTCACATGGAAAAGCTAAGCAGGGAATTGAACCTCAGCCTTTCAACCCTCCAACCTTATGTCCTTGCTAGGCATTTGCTGGGAATGTGCACAGCAATTTTTTTCCACTAGAGTTATGGTCTTAGACTTGTTATAGGCTAAGCTTCATTCTAAAGGCTAGATATTTTCAATGACTATGTGCGAAAATGTAGCACTCTCACAGTATTGTAACCTGTACTTCATATTCACTAGAAACCCAGGGTCTGTCTGTTAAGTGGGGCATGTGCCCTAGCAACCATTTTCAGTCAAATTCTAAGGGCAGGGGATGATTTCTCACACAGAAAGAAATAGATGTCAGGTCAATACCAGCCATTTCACTCCCTCCTATAAAGGAGATAAATATACATCTTGCACAGGGGAAAGGGAACACCACACAAAAGGTAGCATCATGAGCAAAAAATAGAAAAAAAAATTATAATTATTGAAAATATTATGAACCCAAAAATAAAACACAGAAAAAATATTGAGCTAAAATGCAGTGACAGCAGTGGCAAAACATAAGAATTACATACTGCATGAAAATAAAAGGGTGGAAATTTTTTTTGCCTATTTGTTTTGAAAATAGAATTATTGAAACCATTGTAGCAGAAACATTGTGTGAGCCTTCTTGTGTTATAATTAATCCTAACGAAAAAGGCTTTTTATTTGCCACATGATGGATTTTACTGTAAAAAAAATTCCAAAGCTAGATCTTCAAATAATGTTATAATTATCAGCAGAAAGTGAATTGCTAAGCAGATGAAAGCTGTCATATAGAAGCAAGGTCCCATCGCCCTGACAGTGTAAATTGGCTTAGCTTCATGCAAGGCTTCCAGGCTGTGTCTCATATTCCCTTGCCTCTTTCTTGCCCCTTAATCCTATAGTATTCACAAAACTCCATCATATCTGATGCCTATTTTCCTCTTTAAACACCTAAATGGCTAAAAAAATCCAAACCTTTGTTGCTACATTCCCAGAGGTCATTCCAATACAGAAATCCTTACCTCTTTTTCTCTTCAGCTTAGATCCTGCCCTGGTTTTAGTTAATAGGGAGAGGTTCTTCCCTTGCTTCCTTCAATCTTTACACCAGTTCTTTTGGTGTGTTAATTTGTGTAAGAAATCAGAGAGCAGTGATTTAGGATTTTTGTCACAGATTTCACTACAGCCTAATTTCTGTGTGTAGATATGTACATGTAACTAAGCAAGTCTTTAACTGGAAGCATACTGAAAGGAACATGAGATCTGCCTCCTGATTTATCCATCAGCTTACTTTTGACTGCCATGCATCCTGAACATCTAACCTGGCCAGTTCCCTGTGTGGGGAGCACAGTAACATACTGGCTAGGGATTGTATAAGATGCTGTACAAATAAAGACCCCATGTGTCAATGAATGGATTTTCATCAGTATCAGCAGGCTTTGGTTTCTGCTTAAAAATTGAGGCACGGAGAAGGAGTGGGCAGATATGAATTTTCCTACTTGCAGAATTCAGCTATTGGAAAGAAAGTGCAATTTTTCAAGAACAGAAGGTGTTGGTGCTGCTTCAGAAGTACAGCTGTGAGGAGGAAATATACTGTGAAATGCTTACATTAAGATATCTCATGCAAATAATACACGTGGGTCCAGTGTCTGAGAGTCACTGTGGATCTAATTATGTGGAAAATCCATGTGAATTGACTTCTTACAGACCAGTTCCAAATGATCAGCCATTGCTATATAAATTAGGACTATGACAACATCACCTTTATATACGAGTAGTCTTTTTTAATATGGGAAGTAGTATACTTCCAGTATAATGATCCAGATAGATTAACTTCAGTTTACATAGAATAAGTAGGTGTAGTACAAGCTTCCCTGTTGTCTTCTGTCAATATCCCTATTCCCACTCAATGGCAGGCACATAAATGCATATACACACTGAAAACACACAGTACTTGCTTTAAATAGCTTGCAGTCTCAAGTACCTACCATTTCATACTACCTAAAGAAGATCCCCCTGACATGAGAAAGGTCTGAAATGCCACCATTGCTCTCTATCCTAGGGACTGGAAATGCTATTGCATCTTACAATTCTTTGTAAACTGCAAGATTTTTAATGGCAATACCTAAACCCCACTTTTGTGATTCTCCACTTCCCAGACTCTCACTGCCAAAATATGAAAGCTCTTTCATGGATTCAAGAACAGACGTTTCCCCACGTGAACACAGAAGTCCCCAGAGATACAAGCAAGATCTACCTCAGTGTCATCATTGTCCATAACTTGCTGTAAAAGGAAATAACAAACTTGTATAATAAAACATGAATGTCACACTCTGGGCTTTGATATAAGGGATGAGCTTTCTAACTACATCATTGATATTCCATTTTCTTTTTAATGTCTCAAGCTTACTCCAGTTTCTAGTGAACAGGAAGAAATCACAGTTATTTTAGCTAGGTTTCCATTTCAAGCCTGCCTGATCTCCTTGCACTTAAATTCAATGCCAGCATTTTCCCCACAAATGTATGCTGTTAAAGAAGAGAGCTAGAATTCACAGAGCTGTCAAGTAAGATATCCATTAAGATAGTAAGATGCCAGTGTTCAAAATTCAACATTACAGCATTAAATCTCAAAGGATTTCACTTTGTTAATGAGAAACAAGAGAGGAAGGAGTGCGCGATGCAAGGGGGTGGGGGAAGAGGATAAGAATATGAAATAATATGACAGTAAAATAGAAAGCACAGATTGAGGTACCACAAGGAATCTGAATTCCTCAAGTAAGAATTGTCAGTGAGATTTTTAGCATATGATATGCAGTTTTAATTAAATTATGGCCCAGAGTCAGAGAACAAAGCCAGAGGCCCAGTTTTTTATTTCATTTTTAGAACAGAGATCTTATCTTCTACAACACTTCATGCACTTCTAATTAAATATGGATTTATGGCTTTAAAGTACCTGGAAACACAGCATGACTTTTAGGATTCATCCTATGCTGAACTCAGAGTAGTACAGTCAAAGGGTGAGATTCTGGCCCTGATGAAGTCAGGGGCAATCTTCTTAATAGGTTCAGAGGGATGTGGGTAAGGTGTTTGGAAAAGAGTTGAAGTTGTGTACTGTGCATGAAAAACGTTACTATATCTGTAGTAATAAAGAAATAAGACTCTGTGTGTGTAAACACATTCAATAAAACTTTGTGTTTGCTTACAGTAACAAGGTGTAATCCTATACAGAGCTAAAGATTTCTGAGTACTGCTAAAAGTACTATTTCAATCTGATTGTTATTTTTTGCTATGCCTGCTGAATTCTACATTTATTGGAAACTCTCATTGCACTTTTTTCACACCCCATCACATTATTTCAAATAAATACATTATCCCTGTTTGAAAAGTGTAATATTCTTTTTCCAATGAGGAAATTGCTGCAGAGGGTTTTGCTTGTGATGATCACTTATTATTAAATATATTTCAAGTAAGTTTACCAAATCTTTTAAAACAGAAGTGTAGGCTGGGTGAGAATGTTACCCCCAATCTTGAAACAGTGAATGAATATCAGAATCTGTTCTGCTGTGTTTGTACAAGGAGAGAGTGTGGAAACATTAATAAAGTGCATTCAGTTGAGGCTGTCTTTACATTACTGTGGGTAGGTAACTGCTTGAAGGTCAGCTGCTCTTAAAACCATCTTTCAAATTCTCACAGGATGAAGGGTTATGGTGCTAAAGTTAACAAAGAAATGCTTATGGTGACTGAAGATATATATGCATAAAACATCAAATTCAGGAAGTTACACCCTAACACAAAACCTTCCATGATAGACTTACCCAGTAAAACTGAGGATAATGCTGCTGGCTTCGAAATAATGAGGTTTGTGCTTGCTTGGTACCAAAGTTTGGTGTATATGTATGATATGCTTCCAGAATAATCAGACATAAGGGAGTTTCTTGTGGGGGCAGTGTGTTGATATTATTTGTCAGCATGATATTTAGCTGTTAAGACAGGTTAGAAATGGTTCCTATTTTTTCCAGGACTAGCATAAACAGTTTCTAAGTGTAGACACATAGTATATGATTGCTAAATTTCATTTTATTCCACAGAAATGGCTGTGATTTGAGTATTTCAGAAGCTTAAAATAAAAATAATAATAATTAAAAAAAAATTAAAAGTACTAAAACTTACCCCAATATATATACATTTGTTCTCATGGAATACACTGATATCTTTCTCTGCCTGTAATCTCATTGTGGACAGAAAAGACAAATAAAAATAGTGTTCCTCAAAGAAGAGTCCCAGTACAAATTCACTCACTGCCAAACTGCACCATCACAAGAGGAGAATCATCCTTGGTGCCTCACTGCAGGTTGTTTTCATTTGTTCTTGTATTTTAATCACATTTCAGCTGCTGTTTCTGTGAGATTATTTCAAAAAACATTGAATTAAATTGTATTACACTGAAGAGACTGACTTTTTTTCATTGAGACTGCACTCAGAAAACAATTTTTATATCTTAGAAAGGTAGAAGTATTTTCTGATGTGATCTGGTCTAAATGGCTGGTTTTTTGAATGCTCCTTTGAAAATTAGGTCTGGAAATCTCTTTTGAAAATCAGAATCCATCAAAATCTCTCTCCTGTGAAATTGCTATTTCTCCTTGAAGCTTTCCATCTTCAGTGAAAAAACTTCCATTTGACTTTACTAGCAAGTAACCTACAACCATTAATGTTTTGCCAAAATCTTTGATTTTTGAAACTGCAGATTCAATTTGCAGTATTACTAATTGGGCAACAATTTTCTAATGTGAACAGAACACACTCTAACAGGGACTACCCAAAAAGATTAGGACCCTATCCTACACATTCAGTCATAAATCCACAGTGGCTTGTGGCTTGAACAGCAAATACAAAACCATCTGTAATTCATACAGATCCACTCTCCAGAATACAGACTAAGATTTTAAAAGCAAAATAATTAGAAAGAATTTAGCCAAATACAAAGAAAGCCTCAGTAAAAACGGTACAAATCCCCCACCTTTGATTATTATGGATTTATGCAAATAAATTTATAGCTACCTTCCTGAGTCTTATCAACTTCCAGACAAAATCTGAGCGATACTTTTTTCCTTCAGTAGTTATGTGCTAGAAGCGAACGTTTAAACTCATGTTCAACCATTTGTCAAAACAGAAGGCTTAGGCCTCAATGACAGATCTGTTCTGGGACTGATACTTAACTTTACCTAAAGATAGCTGAAGAAAGTGAAAAGTTTTTTCATGTAATTGTCCCCAGTATTCCTTCTGGCAGTTGGGTAATTTATGATCTTTTGTTCTTTTGAAAATCTCTCCTTGAGTCACCAAAGTGTATAAGATAACAACCACGAGTAGTCAAGATTAAACTCAAACTCCTTGCCAGTGAGCTATATTTACTAAGTCTGCACATACAGTCTATTGCAATGTTAATTTTAACAACCTTCACATTTATCCAAAAATACGCAATGGGTTAGGAGAGTGAGCGTGGCCTGTTACTCAATATACTCATCAGGTAAACCATGTAAGGGCATTAGTCTGAAATATCCTGATGGTTTGCAACTATCTTTTCTTATGCTAAGTCCTATTGAAAACGTCTTTGCAAATTTTCCCTTTGACTTCTCCTTCATTTCCTGGGTCCATCTCTTCAAATGATGCAGGTGACCATCAAAGGAAAGCTATGTGTTTGATGATGAAACTGTCTCAGTCAAGCAGAGGTCCAAACTTTTCAGTACTTTATGCAAAAGGCTAAAATCCTCTGCATTTTCCACAGCTGAGACCACACAAGCACACATAATTACATTATGTGGATGTGACAATGGAAAATTAATTTAAACCAGTGTGCTCTCAGCCACACAATTTTAGAGTAGTTTAATTTTTCTAGGAACTATCCCTAAGGCAAGGCTTATGTTGCGTGGAAAGAAAAGAGGTTTAAAATATTTCAAAAATTTTCAGTCCCCTTTATCTACCACTTCTCCTCCCTGAGAAATTTCATGCCCCCAAAGGCTTTTCCATACCATATAACCTGATGTTAAGAGTTCAGTATATTTAGTCAGTAAATAGAAATTATGTCAACTGATTTATACGCTCAATTGTAACTCCAAAATACAGTTCCAGTATTCATTGTTCAGTCATCAATAACAAACTCATGAGGAAGTAAGAGGATACCACTCAGAACAAAAATCTGCCCTGTAAATTATGAATACAAAGGTAATTCAAGAACTCTGTAAGCTGATTGCATATATTCTATGAGCAAAAAGGAACTTTTTCAAACCTTATTTGGCGTTAATGGTACACAAAAGCTCACTTCGAATATTCTTTAAAATTTTCCCCTTCATTTTCATATCTAATAATAGTCTGTCTCAGCACAGAATTGTTGTCCTAGGCTTTAACAAAAGATAATTTATTTCCCATTCTGCTTTAATAAAAATTTTAAAATAAGCATATTAGTTTCTGCAAGCTCAGCATTTCAAAATTACACCATGTAAAGGACAAGCCAAATACTTTTAGCCTAGTCAGAGCTTCTATGTACTTTTTTCCTCTCTAAATTTTTTGTGGTGATTTTGAAATGCTTGTGGAGTCTTGTAGCATTTAAGATTATCTTTTCTTTTGCTCAACAGGAAAGCACATAAGCTCTTATTCACATGATTTATCGCTATGATAACAATAAATGTTGATTTTCTTTCCTCAGGCTGCTCTATTTTTTTCTAGTTAGAGACATAAGAAAGACAGTATTAACAAAAGCAGAAGGAAAAACTCACAGGAAATGCATTTTTAAGATGCTTTTGAAGTTATGGAAAGTTTTTTGTACTAGCAGTCCTCAGCCATTCTGTACTGCTTCTTAGCAAAGTATTTCTCTGAAGTATAAATCAAAGTTAAGAAAGAAGTTAAACAAATATTCTAGCAGAGTGTATGTCAGTTTAGATGTGAGTGTGTAATTATGTTTTTTATTTGCATGCACATGCACACTTGTAAGGACTTTATTGCTTTGCTCACTTAGCTGATACAATTAGTCCACTAGTCATTTCACTAGAGGGGAGCATTTTTCTGTCATTTCCTGAGGTATTTGACACAAGAGGAATTCCTAACACACCCACTTTTGTCTCCGTTTTGTTTGGGGGTAAAGGGGAGGGCTGGCTTGTAGATAGGATCTCATGAATCACTCTGGGAACTGCACAGCAAAGTCAGATATGTATGTATTTCCTAACCTTATTGCTACTGGGATAAATGTCTTCCTATACCATAGCAATGATTCACTTGTGCACACGCACAGCTTCAAGCGTTTGGCCATAGTTACAACTCAGGTACTGAAGAAACTGAAGTGAGGCAAGAAGGTATATGGACGATAGCACGAGGAGGTTTATTATCTCTGCTCTTGGTGATTCAGTAGAGAATAAACATCAGGCTGTCTGTGAACTACTCAGAGCACACCACCTGTGAGGTAGTTTGTGTTACTTGAAGGAGTGACTTTGGAAGCTATGGGCAAACCACGTGTATTGAAACTTTTTGTTGTGCAGTTAGCTAGAGCTGCAGTTCCAAACAGTTTCAGCAGGTCTTTGCTTGCCAGTTAGTGTCCCTAGTATCATTGCATGCAACAGTGTGTGAAAGATGACTTCTCCACAAGCTCAGTCCTGAACAACATCAAGCTGTTGCAGTTCCACTCAAAGACCAAGGGCAACTGAAACTGCTGAGCAGCCCTTAAGAAAATCTGTGAAAGGTTTTCACCTGCAGCCTGTCACACACTTTTATTGCCTATGACTATAAGCATTTATGAATATAGGGGACGACTTCTAAATTATGCATATTTTATTTGCTGAAGTCCCTTTTCGAAGAGCGGATCTGTGCTGTTAGATGCACATTTTTGCCAGAGGTGTAAGACAAGTCATCTCCTCCATTTAAAAAAGTATATTTAGATTAAATCCTAATACAATTTCAAAGAAAAGCAATGGAGTTGTTAGGATATTATTTATCCCAAATGCTTAAGAATAAAAGAACTACTGCTGTGCTCAAGTCCTTCAAAAGGCCATGGATGACTACCAAATTCTTTAAAAAAGAGTCTCTGGGGAGAACAGTGATGGAGACAGAAAATGACAGAAAAAAAGAAATTATTTTCACATTCATTTCATTATAAAGTTTCATTACTAAAAAGTATGAATATGTACATTATTACCAGATCACAATTCTTTCAGCTGTCCTAATACATGGTATATATTTATTTTCTATTAGCCACCTAAAAGCAAGAATATCTAATCTGAATTAGATATCTAGGCTTCCTGTATAGTGAAGAGAGGAAGACAGAGATGGATAGACAATCATTCAGCCCACTTTCCTTCCCCATTTGTCTTAAGAAGGAATGAATTCTTCTCAAGGGAACCCGATTTGTTCCTTGTAGAGGGAGTGTAGATAATTAGAGCAGAATAAAGATCTAACTTTTAGGTGACTATGTTTAAGGAATTATAGAACTAGATGGGAAATGTCCTTTACTGTGATTACCTCTAAGATGCAGTGTCTGTGGTATTGAAAATATCAGGAAAAAATCACATTGCAGAATTCCTTTTCAATTAGAATATATGGAAAGGTACTGCTTGTCTAAGATAATAAAAATATAGTACAACAAGATCAAGACCCATGGGTTGAGGAAGTACCATCTCCCTCAAAATAACATTTCCCCATTTCTAGCACACGTGGAACAATTTGATATTTGACAACTTTTGGTATTTTACATTTCTGTCCTAAGGCAGGATGAAAACGTGTTTCAGAAATATTGGAAATTCTTATTACATGAACCTCTTTATTTTAATTTAATAATTACACAAAGACCTTAAGTTTTGTTTTATTTTGTTTTTTTCAAAACTGGGAGTTTTGGAACAACTCTTGAAGAATGTCTCCTCTCCAATCTTTCTTTGATAGGAATTAAATAAAAAGATCGTGATAGAAGAATTGTTATCTTTTGATTTCATAAGCATTGTTAACTCCACCTTAATTTTAGTAATTTGATGTTTATGCTGGAAGAGTAAAATGTTTGAACCTTAACAGGTTGCAAAAGTCGTTTTTATCTTGCATTCCTGGTTTATCTGGGGTTTCTATCTGCATTTCTTGTTCCTGACATTTGTGTAGTAATTGAAACTCATATAATTTACCATAGTTACCCTAAGGATAATTCCTGTAGTTGTGTTCAGTAAAACATGAACTCCTGAGCTTACTTTAGTGACTAAAATTCAGGTATTTTTCAAACTGTATAATTAACTTCCGTTTACCAGAAAAAAAATTATTATCTCAAAATTTTCCCTGTTGGCCACTTGTCAAAGCAATGATTTTCTTTGAGAGTAAATGACAATAGTGATATATCCTCTGGAGAACCGTAAAAAGCACAATATATAGTTTCTTCCATCGAAACACATCTATCTCAACAATGTTAATGAGCTTGAATGCATTTGAAGGACTTAACCTTTTTGTCATGCTGAGTGGTATAACTAGATTATGACTTAAGATAACAGCAATAAAGAAGAGTTTTCTTGGTTGCTGTGTGGCTTTCTTCACAGATTTGTATAAAATCAGATTCCCAAAGAAGTTGTCTTAGATAACTTTGTCCCCATTCACTACATGAATAAAGCATTGCCTCACACCCTAAAGACATTGCTCACCTCAAGGCACATGTCATAGGAGGAATTTCCCTTATGGGACAGTGAAACCCACAATACTAAGCTGCTGCTTGGAGATAGGCTGCCAGTTTTGAGTATAATTTCTGATAAGGGTGGCATCCCCAACAGTAGACTCTACTCTGCTTCATAACTTGAGCTCTTAGTGTGTATGTTATAGACCATACCAGTGGCCTGCTGGGTATGTGGGATTGCCATCACAGCAGACGTGAGATGAAAGGGCCTTGCTGCAGAAGCAGTCAATTGTGTGAGCCTCATGCCTGGTATTCTACATTCAACAGTGCTGTTGCCCAAGGATTGAAGATTTCCCTTTAGATTTTGACCACTGAAAAATACTGATAGGAACAATCAGTTAAAAGTCTGAGGAACTCCTAAAGGAAGAAAGAAAAGCCAGGATTTGGAAATCAACTAGTTCTAATCTTCTGTTAGAGACAGGACCCATACAATTCTTTCAGGTGAAATTACTGCAGCTTTGGTGGGTTACAACTTTTACACTTTCATCTCCATCTGAATTCCTCAGAGGAGCAGATGTCTATTTAGAATTGGCCTACCCATATTTTGTATATGACATGCCTTAAAAACAAGATCTGAAATCTTGGGTTTCAAAATAATGGTTGTGTAGGCTGAAAATATTTAGACATGTAATGGTAATGTTTACTAATAAGTGTTTTGAAAGAGATACAAAAATTTGTTTTCCTTCTACACCACACTCTCCTTCTTAAGCAAATGTTAAAAAAACCCACTAAGAATAGGCTAGTTTCTGGGTGCAGTTTTCTTTGTACTAACTTTTTGATAAAGCAATTGGAGCTAGTCACCATGGTAAACAAGCAAATAGTCTCTGCTTGGATGACCTGTGTGGCAGCTCCTGTGTTTTCTTTCCTACTTTGGGTGTCTACTGGACTTGCAGGAAGCAGAGTTGTCTACTCTGCAAAAATAAAAGATTAACAGATACTTATTGGAATGTGGTCTTTTCAGAACTAAACACTAATAGAGATTGCAGTTAATTATGCATTTAACTTCTGGTTAATGTCTAACCAGCCAGGGCACTGGGTGTGCTGTTGTCATTTCAACAAAATATACAAGATGACTCATCTAAGCAATGGATTAGCCCTATCTTGGGTCTACACAAAGGTTTACTATTTTCTGGCGAGAAAATATGAGCTGTCAAGAAAGGTAAATGTTCCATACACTCTGTTCTATTGACAAGCCTTGAGATCACTTTGGTGTTTGCTAACTCCTTGAGAATCAGATATGATTGGTTTGAAATAAAACTCCTGATAAAAATAATTCTGCTTAGAAACAACTCTCCTAATACTTTTACTTGAGGTATTTCTTTAATTCCTTTGTAATTCCCATGTAGACTTTACTCGATTAAAGTTAGCTTGTTCTGCCTCTCTTGCAAATGCAGCCCTTGCACGACTCAACTGTTCCCGACTCTTCAGGTGGGATAATTTTTCTCCCCATATGAGCTAGATATATCTGAGGACCATGAACATGAAAGAATACTATAGTTCACTCTCTATTCTTACGAACTCAAATGCTGGCCTGTTCTGAGAGGTAAAATTCTCAACAGATCATCTTTGTTTTTAAATTTCCATTATCACTGAGTTAAAGTCCTGCATTAAAGAGTTGTTCTTGTTGATTAGGCATGTTGGAAATGTTCCTTTTCAAAATCCAAGCATTACTATACTCAAATAAATAATTTTTCTGATCTCCCATTTTTCCAAATGTCTCATTGAAATCACTCAGGGATATGCCTTCTCCGCAGTACTTGCTTTTTGACCCGTGATCTAGTATGACATAACTCCCTTTCCTTTTAAAGTATCATTTCTCAGAAGATCACAAGGCACATTAGATGATTAAACTTAGCATAACTAACTGTATTGCCAGTGCTATAAGACTTTATGGAGCTCAGCTGACTGCTGGGTCAGTTCAATTCTCTGGGTTAAACCAATAAGTAAATACTGTAAAAGTCAATTTTTTTTGTAAAAAATAACCTAAACGATACTCAGGTAATGATAGCTGGAGGTTTATCTGAGATTAAGATGTTTGTAATAACCCTTGAAAACACATTTTTTTCTAACGTGATCTTAGAAGCTCAGCTGAGAGCACAAAGTTGAAGCAAAACCTTTTCCAATTTTCTTATAAAAGAGGAGAAAAAGGAACTATCACTTGCAGAAAGTTGAGTATATTTTATCTTATACACAAGCAATCTGGAAATTAAAGTTCCATTATGAGTAACTTTTTCAGTTCTATATCTCAGCATTTTTTCTTTCTGTACATGTTTGTTTCGGCAAGACATGAGTCAATATTTAATATAAAACTCCGACAGTGTGTTGTTGGTATCAGTATTATAAATGTTTGTCTAATGCATTAGGCAAACTATTGCAGGATTTGGTTTCATGTCATATAAGGAGAGGAGAACAGCAGTTGTTGAGACTTTGATCTTATCCTTATCAGCGTTAGTTCTTTCAGCTTCTCAGATATTATGCTGCACTGAAAAGTAATGATCACAAGTTGGTTAATACTGCAAAAAAGGGAGTGTTTCTCAGAAAATGCAGAAAATCTTTAAGAGGCCAGGGGAAAAGGTAGTGCATGTTTCTGAATTGTGTTGAAATATGTCCTACGGCTTTTCTCCTCCCATTACTACTAGGATATTTTAACCCTCCCAGGTGGTGAGAAATATCTAAAAGGGGAGTTTCTTTGTATATTTAGCAATATGGGAAAGCTATGAGAGGGGTGTTCCCTGAAAGCAGTGACTCATCCCTTGTGTTGATTCTGTAAGAATACAGGCTTTGTTTATTGTGGAACTAGTGAAATAAGATATGTTTTTATTTACGCATATAAATTTCACTATATGTACCTAAAATTAAAAATTCACAAAACCGCCTGAAATGATACACATACTAGTTTCAGGAATGTCCCTCAATTCTTCTGTTGAACTTAAGTTCCAAGTAGAATCCTTGTTTTTGAAGGCTCTGCATATACTGGCACATATTCCAAGTCATAGTAAAAGTTGCAGTCCTTCTCTGGTAAGAAAATTCTTCCTCTCTCCTCATGGTTAAAGGAGATACCTCCCATTCTGTCCAAGCATTTAATGGTTAGAGAATTTTTCTTGAGCCCCAGAGATGGAAACACAGGTATCTCTGGTTATCTAGATGACTCTGATCTCCAGTTTGTTCTCTGATTTGGAGAACTGAATCTAAAGAGCATATTGCTTTGTAATGCCAAGGTTAAGTGTTTTCAAGTAAGCACTTTCTCTATTATGAAATACTCCATTTTATTTGAAATGTAAGACTTCACCTGCAGGTGAAGTCTCTCTCCAGTTTCTAAGCTATTAAGGCTTTCCCTCGGTCCAATAAATATTTAATTACTCCATACAAAAGGAAGCAGATTTTGACAAAAGAGGCTTTTTCCTTTCCCCACTGACTGTACAAGGAGTTTAATCCCTTACCTTTGTCTTGTTAATTCTTCCTGAATTAGTCACCTAATATAGATGATGTGAATTCTACCTGTGTTACTGAGGGCTGCGAATTCCAGCTGATGTCTAAACATCTGAAAGTTGATGTTGTAATGCTAGGTTTAAGGGCCTGCATGACATCTAGGCTATACACTTAAGGGTGTTTCCACAAGAAACTCTTTATTTAGATAAAATTACTATGATTAAGACTAACATGAACCAAGACATCTTAATGAAGATGAATCTTACATGTTTTAGATTTTTTGTAGGGTTTGTACTGTGTGGGTCACATATCTTTAGCTGTCATTACATATCTTTATGTATACATATCTTAGGATATATATCTTCAGGTCTGTGTCCAGAGAGTTTTTCTCTTTAGGAATTGGATAAAGACCTAGTGATTTTGCTTCCCAGTTTAAGACAAGTGCCTAAAACAACTAGAATAGATTACACCATAAATTTCTGTCCATTGGGCATTGAGAGAGTTCAGACTACTAACAAAGTAAGATGTAGATATCTATTATAAGCTGAGGTTAAGTAAGATGTATCTTAGCGCTGCATTACAGTCTCAAGGTCACAGCTCCACTATTTAACTTTGGGAATGGGAGCAACACACGTTCTATAAAAACAACTGGTTTTACAGAGGCCAACCTGAAGTGATAGAGTTTGCCATCCTATTAACATGAGTTGCTAGATCTTGAAAATATCAAAGGCAATAGAAAGTTTTGAATAGATATGAGCAAAATTGACTATGACTATCACAGTCACAGTCTGTGAGGAGAACAGTTTGGAAGGTTATAAGTGTGTGTATAGTAGAAGAGTGTCCCTTTGTACTTTATAGCTGCAAGCTTGATTAAATTCAGATAAATGATTTAATATTTATGGTACAGTTACAGATGAAATGCAAGAATGGTAAAAATATTTTAAATTCTCTCCTGATCTGAATAAGCTTTATAGCATTATGTAGGTCCCAAGAGGAAGAACCGAATGGCAATGTTCAATTCCGTAATTTAATTTACCAAAAATTTCTTGGAAGAAACATATTGAAGTTATGAGACTAATTTTTAATGCCCTGACATAGCAGACAGTAAATTGACTTGATAGAGGAATCTCTTGCCTCCCTCTTTTTAAGCTAGAAGTGAGTTGTTGGCATCCCATTTGTTAAGCTCAAATAATAGCACTATAATTATTCACCTCATCTAAGTAGACTGACACTTTTCAGGTCAAACAAGTTCTATCGTACTATAATCAGTTTAACCTTCTCTTAAAACTCCATTTGAAGGAAAAGCAGCCTTAAAAGTACTTATTCTGAATCGAAAGCCTGATTTCATTTCTTCCACTTGTAGTCTAATAGTTCCAACGGAGCTATGACTCTGCTTTTTTGATGGCCTTTATGAATAGACTGTTGTTAGCGGACCACCAGACCAAAATCCAACTTTATTTAAGTTTCTAGATAGAAACCACATTGCAATATTGACAATTCCTCCTTTTGCATAGGAAACCCCATTGGTAGCTTGGTTCACATGTTAAAGTCAGAGTCACAGCATGTCAAATCCATTATCAGTCTCACATCAATTCTCATCTGAAATCCCCAATTACATAGCTCAGTGCACAATCCAACAAAAGAAAATCTGTACTCAAACGCAGAGAATGTTTACTGGAGTATACATGTGTGTGTGTATTTATATGCTTATATATGTATGTTAATTTTCATATTTCCATTATAAACATCAACAACTTGCCCTATGCCTATTTATAATGCTTACAAAATGTTCAGAGATTCAGCTAATAACACATTAGCACTTAGCCAGCTGGAGAATTGGTGACGGCTGCCAATTATTTAGAATTCTTGTAATAAACAATAGTTTCTCCCCCTCTTGAAATATATGGAAATGGGCTATTGTTATTTTAAGTGCTGCTGTACTGAAATGGCACCTGTGCTTTCTGTAACATGGAACATTGCATTCCAACTGAGAAACAAAGCTACATGGAACTCCGTGTCCTAACCCATTCTCTACAGAATCTATGAATCTTTTCAAGACAAAAGAAGGGGAAAAAAAATGTGACAGGGCAGCTATCTTCCTTGCTTCCATTTTGACCTCATTTACCTGTCACTTACTTTGCCCATAGCACCAAAAGACTGAGCACGGTTCATGAAACAATGAAGATGGCCAAGAGAATGCTAGTTTTTTCAACCATTATTCGTGAGGTCATCATATACATTAGTACAAGAACATACCTCAAGGACTCAACAACTTCTGTGCTAACAATTTAAGCATGCCTTACATTCCTGTTCACTCAACTTCTTCCATTGAGTCACCAGCTTTTTTCCAATTGTTCTTTTATTGTATTTCAGTAATTGGGATAATTCATACAACTTATTTTTTTACAAATCATGAGCTGGTAAACAGGATTTTAGTCCTTAATTTCCTGCATAAACCTCTCCCATCCCAGTGCAATTTATGAAACAGTCAGTTTTATAGCCAGTAGAAAGGCTAGTTATGGTAAACCAAAATGCTACTGCTGTGGTACATCGCTTTTTACTAAGAAAATGGTGTGCCCCTGTAACCAAGTTAAACTCCTGGATCTTGATGAAGAATAAAGAAGAACTTCAAAGATATTTATTCAGGTGAGCAAAGGATTTTTTTCTTTAGTTGTCACTGAAGTTGAAATTTCAAACTTTCTATTCTGTTTCAGCAAGTGTGGGTTTTTTTGGGGGGTAGAACAGACAATCACTCTACCTTCCCATTGCCCCATACAGATTTATGATCACACTTAACTGCAAAACATATCACTAGGGACTAATACAATGGACAGACAACTACAGAAATCAATATATCAGTCTGAGTTCTCCTCTGACTTTCAACAGGTAAACCACTGTTACAACAAAAAACATTTTTTTAAATACATATAAACTTCTCACTGCAGGAGGGTTGGACTAGATGACCTCTAAACGTCCCTTCCAGCCCGAATGATTCTATGATTCTATGATTCTCCAGGCATAAATCTATTTGGATATACTGATATTCAGCTGTAGAACCAGCGCTGTGGTCCAAGAGGCTGAAAAGTCTGTTCATGCAAATTACTCCTTCAATGCACAGAGTTTTTAGGATTCAGACTTTGGTTGCATGTGTGTGTACGTGTATGATGTTTATATTTCTAATGTCCTTGTAGTGTAAGCTCAGGTTCTGATTTGATTTCCACGTGTTTGGAATTGCTCCAGAAGAAGGTTTTGCCTCAAGCTGACCTCTAGCCCCCCCTCCCCCACTTAAAACTGATGTATCTTCTCAAAACATATTTCTGAAGATTTTTTGGGGTCCTAGAAAATCCTTCTCAGCATTTTACCCATGTTCAGAGGTACAGTGTGCAGAGCATATGACCATTATGCTTACTGAAACTGGTACATTAAATCAGTGTGCCAGCATTGCTTTCTCCAACCTCTGTGACTAAACAAAAAAAAATGCCAAATTGTCCTGAGGTATTGTAACATGCTGTTTTTTCCCAGGGAAAAAAAAAAAAGAAGTAAGTCTGATCAAAACCAATTAATGAGATTAGAGTTAAATGATTTACATGCTGTAACAAAAAAAGTCTGCTACAGTCAGTGTTTAGATCTGTTTATCAGCAAGGCTTTCCCATAAATGTCTTTTGCCAAAAAACACTGGAATGACCTCCAAGACAGACTGCTTAACTTGACTGTACTCTTGCTTCTATTTTAATTAGACTTTAAATGGTAAATATTTACTAATTAATAATTAAGACGTCTTGGTCTGTTTTGCTAAAGTTCATCTGGCAACACTTTCAGCTCACAATCTAGACACTAGACAGGTCTATCTTAATTTAATGTCCTCTTCCCATATCATTTTTAGAAGCAGAAGTTTCTGAGATGTGAAGATTAGATGTGTATGGAAGTAATAGACCTAGCAGGGCCTCAGACATGGCCTCTCCTCCGTGCTGTCTGCTCTGGCAGGAGTCTGGTTTCAGATATTCCTGTTTTATCCTATCCACATGCTTTGTTTCTTCCACTGCTTCCCATCACACCCCAGTGTCCACCACTAGTATTTTCAAGTCAAGTTCCTCTGTGGCCTCACCAATGTCAGGGCATCTTGCAGGTTGAGGACCAGGGAGCTGGGGGCCATGGGGGACCCCCACCGCCAGGCAGGCAGGGCCAGTCCCAGCCCCAGCCAGGAGCAGTGTGGCCAGGGGGCACTGGGGACAGCTTCAGACCTGGGCATCAGGCACATCCCTGGGGATGGGGACAGGATGAGGTTGAGCATTTTTGGCCCCATGGGTGGATTCAGCTGAGTGACTGTGAGGAGCTGGAGAGCAGCAGTAGGGACTGACATCCCGGGGGGGGCTGAAATGGGTCCTGGGCCATGGATGGGGTGGGGAAAGCCTCAAGGAACTGGGTAGGGACAGGGAGGCCTGTCAGTGCTCTCAGCCCTGAGAATCAGCAGAAAAGCTGCACTACCACACGTGACAGCCATGTGTAACCTGCTCTTTTTCATATTCTTTCAGCTTGTCCAGATCTGTGCAGACTTTTTTCTGTGACTGCCATGATCAGATTACTACATGAAAATCAGTTCTCTTGCCAAGTGTAGAAACTTTTCAGGCTGTCAGGGGAAGCAAATCTCCTCAAAGAAAAGATCACAATATATTTTTTATCACTTTTACTTCTGAAACGGTGCAATAGAAAAATCTTCCATATACAACTCATGCTAAGCCACTGTCCTGGATTTGGCTAGGATAGAGTTAATTTTTTTCCAAGTAGCTGGTACAATGCTGTATTTTGGATTTAGTATGAGAATAATGTTGATAACACACTGATGTTTCAGTTGTTGCTAAGTAGTGCTTACCCTACATCATCCTTAAAGTATGGTAAAGCTGTGAGTTCCTAGAGCCATGCTTTTACAATAGTACCTTATCATTATGAAGAGCTTTTGTCACATTTTGTCTCAATGCTGTAACTTACAGGAGTGGCAGCATCTGAGAGGTGAAAAAAAAAATATTTAAACCACTCAGTACTGAGGAGTATTTTAAAGGACTTCATAAATGCTTAAAACAGCTAGATAGATGGGCACTGTACTTGCTCTACAATTACTCAAGAAGAAACCATAGTTGCATTGTAGGGAGTTTAATAAAATGATTTGCTCACCAAGAATTTTGCTTTAAAAAGGAATTGTGAGGTTGATTAAAGGACAGGATAGAAGTAAATACTTTTAATATCAGGTTAAATCAATAAGACATTGAAATCTGGAATATTGCATTCATCATATTTGTAGTTTGTCTTAAAATTTCAGGAACAAATGGTAGATTATTATACACATGAGGAAGAATGAAAGGAAGGATTGCTTAATTTAAAGAAGAAATCAATAAAAAAACCCCTAGACCAGCTAGGTAGCTCTTTAATTTTATCCTACACTTATATAAAATATAGGATCATAATAACTGTATGTTATACTTAGGGGATTTCTTTTAGTCTAAGAACAGAAGCACTAGACAATATCTAGTGCATCTCATTATGAAAGACATGCTATTAAATTATCAGTATCTGCAATGGAATCCAGTGACACTGAAAAGAAAGACAAGAATAAAGATGACAAGTCTTGTCAGGGCTTCTCTAGTGACAAGAACTTCCTCTCCCTGGTGAGATGAAGGCATAAAGGAGATGCTAGTGAAGACATTTTCAACATTATTTTATTAATACATTTAAATGACTGATCAGAGAACAGAATCGTGTGCTAAACTATTATAGTCAAGAAAAACATTTATGATCTTTTCCCATCCCACTACCTGTTAAATGCAGATGCAAATGAAATCCGTATTAAAATATTTACAAAGTTCCTCCAGAATAACCTATCTTCTCTATTGTGGCTTCTGGTCATTTTGCTGGTGGTATTGGAATTTTGGGGGCAAGGAGGTTGGGGTTTCTTTTCCTAGAAGCATACAACAGCCTCCACTCAAAATCAATATTTGTTTGGCAAAAGTGCATGAAAAGCAAAAACTTCTCCCTTCACACATCTACAATTTAAGCAGACACCTCGGTGGGAGGAAAAGAAAGGAGGCACTAAAGAGTGTCACAAAACAGGTCAGTGGCAAATCTGTGAAGAGAAGCCAAACGTCATGTCATCAATGCTAGGGCCTCTAGGCAAGAACAGCTTACTTGGGAAATTTCATTCATACCTACATACTTTTTATCAAAATCCACTCAACTGAAATAATATTTTGCTCTAATTCTCTTAGGCCCATCAGGCATGCCAAGATACTTCATGGCTTGAAACTGTAACAGAGTGCTGCAGTTGACTCTAAAAACACCGGAAATTGTATATGCGTTGGGGAGGGTAGGGGCAGTTTGAGTTCTGCTGTGAGAATATGACAGATGCTGCATGACTGCAGCTTCTCACTTTGACTGCTGATCCAGCCTGTAGCCTCCTTTTTAAGTAATCCTGCCTTCTACCATCCTATTACTCATTATTCATCTCCTGTCTGGGGTTTTAAAGTTTTGGTTTGGACAGGTGATCATGTAAGCAATAATCAAGGAAACACAACTGTGGTAACCCAGGCAGAGTTTGGGTTTGTTTTCATCAAATAAACTGTTGCATGTTTTGTGGACGTGAAATAAGACTTTTTCTGTTATTGGACTTCCTTCATTATTTCTAAATTGTTCAAGACAAAAACTTGTAGCTGAGAGTGCATGAGAAATTCCTGTTGAAGTCAGTGGGAGATTTGCATATGATTGCTATATGACCCAGTAAGTGTGCAATGTCCTTGTGTTCTGGTTTTAATTAGGTTCAGAGAGCCTGTTTCCAAAATAAATAGGAATTCCAATGACAGAGGTCTTTACCCATCTAGATGCTTTTACCTTTTGGATTTCTTGCTAGTCAAAAATAGAATTGCCATATTTCATGCACTGTGTACTTCCAACTGTGACTCAAAGGATGAACATGAAGTCACAAGGAAGTCTGTTCCTAAATGTTAGACATTAAGCTGTTGATCTTCTTACTCCTATATAATGAATAGAACATTATAGGAAAATTGTGGTATTTTCTCAAGATATTGTAAGAATAGAAGATCTCATTCATGGAATCACAGAACCATAGAATCATTACGGTTGGAAGAGACCTCAAAGATCATCAAGTCCAACTGTATACCCAATGCCACCATGCCCGCTAAACCCACTAAACCGTCTTAAAACATCTAAATGTTTTTTGAACACCTCCAGGGATGGTGAGTCCACCACCTCCCTGGGGAGCCCTTTCTAATGCCTAATGACTCTTACAGTGAAGAAGTTCTTCCTAATATCCAACCTGATATTCCAAGTCTTAAGCTCAAGATGCTACTGATATTTTTGCTATAAGTATTTTCATTTATTATGCATTGTGTGTTTCTTATGTATTAATTTGATGCAGGATGTAGTTTATATACCAATCTTGTTACACATAAGTGCTAAATGTATTGTAATTTATATGATAAATATTTCTCTAGTCTTGTTAAGAAACAGTTTCATTGACCAACTGCTACAATAAAGCAGTGATCTTTTTATCTTCATCTGGGTATTTTGCAAATGTTTACCCTTTCTCTTGCCTTGCCTGTTTTGAAGTTGACATAATTAAAAATACTGGAAAGGGAATTATAAATTGAGCAGTAATGTAACTAAGGGTCTACATTATTTTAATTTAAATAATGTAGAGTCTTTCGTCTTCAAGAATCTTGAACTAATACATGTTCTTTATATATTTACATCTTGCCAGAGCTGTTCTCATCAAAGCCTGCGTCGATATTTTCTTTGATGTTAAAAAGCACAGTGTTTGTCTTCAAGATTCCCAAAACATTAAACATGTGGGAGACAGGGAGGTGAATCAGGAAGACCAGGCATGAGGAGATGTATTTGCAATGGAAGGAAGGATCAGAAGTGCATCATGAGAAATTTTTTCTGGACTAAGTGGCCTATCATAGAGATTTAAGAAAGGATTTAAGAACAAGGTGAGTACTGGGTAATCCTCTTTTTGCTGTGCTCTCACAGCTCCTGGGAATCAGTAGCTAAATGCCTTCCTGACCCAAAGACATTGTCTACCTTCTTATATTAATATCCACTAGTAGATGTGTTTATCTGTGCGGTTCATTTTTGAACATATTATACTCTTCTCCTCGATAATAATCTGTGGCAACAAACTCTACTGTGCAGTAATGCAGCCTGGGAAGGTATTCCTTTGCTTTTTTTGTGTTTAGTTTGAAGAACCAAATTTGGGAAAAAAACCCATACGTCCTCCTATGCAAAGGTACTATATTTGTACCTCTGCACCTTAACTTTATATCACAATCTTTCTTCTCTTTGAAACATATGAAGCAAAGAATAGAACACAACATCAAAATAGTGTGTATTGGGTCTGATAGAGATGGAGTTAATTTTCCCCATAGCAGCCCTCATAGTGCTGTGATTTGTATTGGTAGCTAGAAAGGTGCTGACAAACATCAGTGGTTTGCCTGCTGTTGAGCAGTGCTCACACAACATCAAAGTTGTCTCTCCAACATTTCCCCCTCACCAGTCAGCTGGGGGTGGGCAACATCTTGGGAGGGACATAGCCAGGATATCTGACCCAAATGGACCAAAGGAATATTTCACACCATATGCTTTCTGCTTAGCAATAAAACTAAGAGAAAGGAGGAGGGTGGGGGGTATTCGTTATTTACATTTGTCTTCCAGACCAACCACTACACATACTGAAGGCCTACTTCCCAGGAAGTGGCTGGACATCACCTGCTGATGAGAAGTAGAGAATAAATAATTTGTTTTCCCTTGCTTCCATAAGCAGCCTTTGCTTTTGCTTTATTAAACTTCCTTTATCCATGAGTTTTTTTCCATCTTATTTTCTCACCTCCCTGTCCTGTTGAGGGGGGGAGGGACAGAGCAGCTTGGTGGGCACCTGGCATCCAGTCAAGGTCAACCCACCACATGGTGATATATCCTTGCTTCTGTCATGAATACTGTATATAAGGAATGCTGGCTCAGACTTCAAAACTGTCAGGTAAAACCAGAAAAAGACAAACCATACCAGTGGCACATGTGCTCAAATTAGACTATCTTCTCCTAACAAACCACTTAAAAACATGATTTATGCAAGTTTGAATTGAGTTACATTCAGCAAATCAGCTAATAGGAGATACTATGGCAGTGCATTGTCTTTGACAATGTAATTTAGCCTCTCAGTTTACTGATGAAAAATTACTTAAGATACATTTTTGCTATAATATTGTAGAATTAGAATAATTCTTAAGTTAATAATGGCCTGGTTACTGATTAGAAGCACACCCAAAATTACCATCTTTACTTTTCACAGTTCTTAACTCCATATCCCTGTTAACACATCTAGCAGTTATGGAGGAAAATAAAAAGATAGACTGAAATACTTGTTTCCTGTCTGAGTAGGGTTGACAGAGTCCCTTCTTCAGTTCAGGCAATTAAATACTGTCCCAGTGGGTGGAGGTGTCAGAAAAGACTGAACCTCTGATTCTCCTTTTAATTCTTTGAATGTCCCCTTCTGGTATAAATCAGAAGCAACTTCATGAAAGAATCTTGAGAGGACAATCTTATCCTTTGTGTATATATACCTGTTTCTAATGACTCGTCTTAATTTTTTTTTTTATACTATTCTTGAGCAAAATCCTCTGTTCCCTATACTCATTGAGCTGATCAGTTACTTTCCATCTGTATGCAAGATGTCTGCAATTCCATGGCTTTCTCTGTTTGTAGAAGGTAGAGCTCTTCAAGCTGAGAGAATTTTTAGCAACTTAAATATATACTACAATAAATAGCACAGTCATATCTCTCATTGCTAACAAAAGGGTGGCATAGAGAAAAATGAATTAATTACTGATCAAATTTTCTGTAAATTACTGTTCTTTATTTCTTCTAATGATTCCATATGTGCTAGTTAGTCATAAATTTACCTCTCACAGAACAAATTAATAAAGAAAAAACTTATAGCATGAACAGATTTAGCCTACATTTTTATCCTTATAGCCTTGTTTAATACAAATTTGAGGTTAGCACAAATGGCACCATCCTACAGATGTAGCTCTAACACAGCGTGTGGTTGATGTTGAGCCATTAGACCTATTAAAGCACATTAACATTAAGTAGTGTAGTAACATGACCTGTGCTTCCTGCATTACTGAAATTCTTCTCTCCTTAATACTTTTATTATGGAATTCTGTAGGATTTATTACTATGCAGCTGAGCTAATTTCAGTATTGCATGTCTGAACATTTCGGTCTTGTTTGGGCTAGTCATAAGTCCCTGAATGAAATGCAGTTTGATTAGATAGTTGTCTTTGGCTGAACAGGTGAGTTCATCTGAATCATGAAAGCACCCACTACCACTTTACCAGATTGTAATCTGAATAGATACTTTATTATTGCTGTACGGAGTGCTTTTAGATTAATAATTCTGAAAAATATTGGAATATTTGTAACTGATTAGGTTCTTTGCTTCACATGCTTTTTATGTTTCGTTGTTTAATTGATTTTTTTAAGAGAAGCCATGATTGATACCAAGATAATGGAGTGGCAGGGTAAGTTTAAAGAGAAAAGCTGAGTTGATATAATTTCCCTAAAGAAGCTTAGCAGAGAAGTGGTGGCAACAAAATGAGAATTTCCCAAGTTTCAGTTCAAGCCTTCCTCAGCTCTGTATCAGGGTGTATCTGCCCCTTTTACAGTTAAGCTTTATGTTAAAGCTGAAGAGTAGTAAACTTTCTATAGAGTGTTTAGTCTTTTATTGGGAACTTTAATATTGGTCATTTTTTCTGAAGTATTATTGAATGTCTCAGATAAACTACTGGCAGAGAACAGTATATCACACCTGACTTAATGGACAATCTTTTAATCTATAAAGGTCATAGTGTTTTCTTCTTTCTTCAAATAAAGCCACATGTCCAGTTCTAGCAACATTGTAGCTGATATGTTCATTTTTTATGAACATCATATTTTATCATAGAATGATTGCATTACAAAATTGGAAAATATTCAGTTGCTTTCCCTTTCAGCACTAGACTACACTCAAAAACCAGAGAGCAAAGTGGTTCTTAGCAAACAGACATTCAGTGCCAAGGAAAAAATGCCACATTAAAGATTTCTTCTTAAAAGTATAGATACAATGTAGCCTCTAATATATCTTAGGCTATCTTGGCAAACCTTTGGGTGTATACTATATGTTATTGATTTAATTGAGACCACAAAGGGAAACAGGCCTCCCTATGTCCAGCCCTTTGTCTATGTTGGTCTTTCACTTAGACAGCAATACCAAGGGCAGTGTTTTAAAGAATGACATAACATATAACGAGAAGGAGCTATACTTTTTCTGCCTCTTCTGTCTATCAAGAAGGGATTTCGCCTTCTGTTTGTCAAGACAGAATTTCCCTTCTCTTCATAGTTTACAGGGTAAGTAAAGAGTAAGTTCTTTGCAATGCTGTTGTTTATGTCGAATTCAGTAATTCTTTCATGAAAACTCATATTAAAACTTTGATGCTTTAAATATATTAGACTTTATATCATACCTTAAAGATATAAATAGTTAGGCATAATATTAAAGGGAAAGCAAAATGTCATCCAAAAAGACCTTACCAACAGGCAGGTTTTTTCTGGGGAAAAAAAAAACAACAACCAAAAAAACCAAAACAAAACAAAAAAACCCCAACCAAACAAAAAGACAACCTACTACATCTTCACACTGTGAATGCAGCAGTTCTCTTCTACCCAAACTTCTGTAAATTATTCAGATGTACCACATAGAAAACTATTAATTGATCTAAAGAAGATACCATTTTAAGGAAGAATTGTAAGGTAGGTGGGGAGTTAAGAAAAAAGAAAATGGCACTGGGGACTGTTGAAAAGAGAAGCATCAGGCTGGAGAGCAGATGCTAGCTGAGTTCCTCAAGGAACAGGTTTTTGGTTTCATTAATTATTTCACATAGATATTAAAAGCATCCTGAGGAAAGTCAATGGTGTCATAAAGCTGGGAGCAGTGTCAGTGTCAGAGAGAGTTGAGGCTATATACGCAGAACATGCCAGACAACCCTGAAGACTCATGCAAAATGCTAGGTCATGCACTTGGCAGAATTTTATGTTACCTCCTGTATGCTGAATATAAATGAGAAAAGGGAGGATGGGCTAATGAAAAGATGTAGTCATGAAATATGATGTAGCTACGAAAAAGGCAAATGCAGAATAATCTCTAGGATGATGCCAGGATGCTTTTAAGGCATCTTTAGGGTGGGAAAACTGTTCCCTTTTATGAAGACTGATAGAAAAATGTTAATGCTAATTTTAAAGGACTTTGTGAGACTTCACCTGAATTACTGTTTTTCTATTCTGGTTATGCGTACTTAAGAGTAAAGAATTCCATCTGAAGCATGTACTTATGGTCTACTTGTGGTCTACTGTTTGATCAGAGGTTAAAAACATCTACTAACAAACTAATAAAGCCTGACCTATTTGGTTATCTATAAAAAATAAAAAAGTGTGCTATCTTGCTATTGTTTAAAGATGCTATGCAAATAAAGGAAGAATTCAAGTTGCTGGTGCAACACTAAGTGGAAATATGTATGGATATATTTTAAGGTAGAAACTAGAAGAGGATTCATATTCGTCACACCAATTGACTAACCCGCGTGCAACTAACAACAGTTCAAGTGCAGTTTTCTGGTGGATCTATAACATATGACCTGCAACAAAGCTATTCTGCTGTAATGGCTGCTTAATACTCCAAATCCCTAATTGCCCGTTCCAGTAAAACAGCAGGAACCAATGGATCCAGCACTGCAATGATCTCACTGTGTTCCCAGCTCACTAATCAGAGCTGTTTTTCTCTGGCCTGTGAACAGGCTTGGAATATCTTCTCCCCAAAGGTTTCTGAGGTATGTGGGGCAGGAGAGCTATGATAAAGTAACATAGTCTTAAAACCAGAAAGTCTTAATGTAGTGAACTGAAATATATAAATGTTACCTGATACTGACCTAAGTTGCATATGTGTTTTGCTGTTCTTGAACAGTGGCATAACTGACTGCAAGCGTGACTGAAACAGACTAATTAAAAAAATAGGAAAAAAATATTTGGGGGTCTGACTTGTGTCAGTTATAGAATGGATACCATATGATGGTGATGCACATGCAGACAGGGAAACCTCCAGTCTGCTATTTCAAGTTAAGTGTAGTAATGCCTAAACCAAACTATATTAATGTGAATAAGAGCAGGAGCATGAAACCAGGGTTTAGTATATGAAAAAAAAAGTAATAAACCACTTCATAAGGAATTGATAAGAACGTATGAAAAGGAATTTTCATTTTTGTTATTTAGGTTACTGAATGACTTGACCCTTCTATAGATTGTCTGCTGTCTATATAGTTATTGTATGTGCTTTGTTTCTTCCTATTCCTTAATCTATTAATAACCAAGCTAAATGACAGCTCTGGTGTGCATCAAATCTTTTGTTGAAAGTATCTGATTGAAAGCCCTTGTTCATGCAAGAGATGTTCTGCCAAAGGCTGGACACCTAACTTTTAAATGTCTAAACATAACTCTGATCCTGATTGAATGTCGGGGATGTTTATATTCTGCAAAGAGCAAAAAAAACAATAAAAGAGAAAAGGAGATGGAGAGAAATATCATTTAAGCCAGTACACTAGGTTTTCAAATCAATATATATTTTTATCTTTCATTTTTCCAATATAGTTTAAATTTTAATCAGTTTTTTATTTTTCCTGAGTGAAAGAGAGCACTACATTATGTTGTTATCCTCTAAGTTTCAGAAGGAAAAGAGCAAAGTAAGGAGTATCTGTTAGCAGCTACACTTACTTTTAATTAGCAACCCAAAACCTATGAAAATAGTAAAAAACCTTATAAAACACAAACAAACAGGAATCCATAATTTTAAAGTATTCTGGTTTGAGCTATTCTACATCACACTAAAAAGAGCGCTATACAATTCTGATCTCACTAGCCTGGAGACCACTGAATGTAGCCCATGATAACTTTTTATACATTTTGAAGAATTACAGTTCCTCATCCATAGTTTAATGGGTTTAAACTCTTTCATTCATTGTAAGTTTTGCTCACTCTCCAGGTTCATCTTACCAAACTTTTACAGTAACCTAGCCCGATAGCCTCACCCACAGCCAATCCTCTCTGCAAAGTTAATCAAAAGCCATTATTTATTGCAGGGCCATACCTACCACAAGCTGTAGGAAGGTGGTGGGGGCTAGACAGAATTAGCAATAAAGCTAGGCCTTGTGTCCCTCTTATTTTCTAGTGGTTACATCTGAGGAGGGGGAGGAACCCAAGGAACACAGAACTTGATCTGATGTATGAACAGACTCTTACAGCAAGTTGGCATTTCAGTAATCAGACAGGGACACGCACTACAACTACGTAGCCCAGCAAAATCTTGGCTAGCCTGAATACTACTAATCGCTCCAAGTTTTGTTGCCTTCTAACTGTAACACAACACGCATCCTAGACAAATTTTTGATGCCTACAAACCACTAATAAAGGAAAAAAAGAAATAGGAAAAATAGTTTTCTTACAGTTATAAAAGCTGCCCTTTATTTTTTGCCAAACTGTCAAATCTGGCAAATTTACCTTAAAGTAAATGTCTTTAATACCTGCACAAACTGCCATAAATACAAGAGAGATGTCATTAAAGAAGGAGGAAAAGCACATTTGCCAACTATTTCATTTTCTCCCCATCCACTCTTCATAAGTGAAAAAAGCTAATATCTTGAAAGCTTATGAGCTGAATGTCTGTATCCCATCATGAATGCTGTTATTGATTCTGCTCGGTAGCAAAGCGAGTGAAGCAAAGCAACGATTTGAATGTAAACCAGGTGAAATAATAGCTTTTGACATCTACTTCACAGTTTATTTTACACTGCTTCAAAAGTAGCTGGCTCTCCAGTGCTATTAGTGTTGTTTAGATGAATGGGCATTGCAACAGCAGGTGGAATTCTCTGATGACATATACAAGGTAATGAACATGGGAAGGAATAATTTGAACTGCTTGCGCACATTACTAGGTTGTAAATTAACTCTAAGCAATTACTCAGGAAAAAAAAACGGGGATCACAGTGGAAAGTTCTGGCCAATATACTGCACGTGCTAAAAACGGAAGTAAAATGTTGATGTATACCAGAAATTAAGTTGAAAATAATTTAACTATTTGCTTATGTGTTTGTATTGTTCCTAGTCATCATGGTATTTGTGAATCTTCCATGCAATGTCATTAATATTAAGAATTATCTGTGGAATAAAGTGTAGTTTCTAATGGTTTATTATGTGCCTAATCTTCAGGTGTTTGTGTTTGTGTTAGTGCTTATTCACAGGTACATTATACTTCTCTCACAGATATTTTACAATGAAATATGTGATAAAAACATCACTTTTCTATCAATCTTTGGTTATTATGCCATATGCTGTGATGATACCATATAAATCGGGCATACACAGTTTTATTTGACTGGCGTGTGTTTATACAAGAGAGGAATAGTTCTCCTAGGCAGTAAACCTATTGTAAGAGACAACCTGATTACCCATATTTTACCTGAAGTAATTAAATAATAGAATACCAATAGATTTAGGGCAGCATGCACTATCAAGATACATTAGATTTCAAAATGCAACAATGGAACAAGTTGTTTACTTTTGTTTGTAACTTGCATAACTTTCTTTTTCCTATTCCTCCACATATAAGAATTACTCATTTTACACTTTGGTTGTGACTTATGTTTCTGAAAGTTTCCTGCCAATTGAATCCTGTTGTCTTTAACAACACTGCTTCCAGTGTATGGAAGTGTAACTTGTATCAATGCTAATTCATATTAAATTCAGCTGATGTTATTCTTAATTAAAGACAGCTAAGGAAACTCCAGTAGTGCTATTTTATAATGGACAATGCTATTCTGAAATAAATGAATCTGAATGTTCATTGGAATTGCACTTTTTAACTGATATAAGTGGGTAAATTCTGATAATAGTGAGAGATCTACATTTTCAAAAGGTAAAGGCTTTCATTTTTATTCAAGAAATTTCTTTGGCTTCTGCAACTACTTTTCTATAATAATGCACTAATTTACATTATTTACAAGTGAAAAATATTTACAAGCATAATAAAATAATTAAATCTTGTTTGAAATAAGTGTTTTATTTGAACCAAAAACAAGGTTCCAGGAAAAATTCTTCTCAGGTGATTTTGACCTGGGGGTGAGGAAGAACGGTATTCTGAGCTGGAACACCAAAATCCACCAGGAAAAGGAATTCTTATTCTCCTTACAGGTTTCTTCAGAAGTTATGTGTACAAAATGCAGAAAGATGTAAATTACACATTGGTTGGTTGTTGTGACTTTAAGGACAAAAGGGAACCAAATGTCTACAATTTGTCAAAAGAGGGAGCCAAAAGAAGACTTAGATGGGAGTGCACATGCAGATACAATATGTATTACAGAATACAATATTTTGCACATTTGGAAAATACTCAGTGACAGATTTATTGCAATTCAAGTTAAGACAGATGTATCCATTTTAAGAAAGACTTGAGTTCTCTTGAGCTACCTTATATCATCAACACAGGAAAACAGTCTTTACAGAGATATTCCTATTACAGCATCCTCTGCCTCCCCTCCCTCTTTCCCCTTACTTTAAATAACATGATTTAAGTTACTTTGTGTTTAATAAAAAGAAGAAAGAGAAGATTAATTAAATGGGGACAAGTCAATATGGATGTAGGAATGAAAGGGACCTTCTGTGTTATCAAGTCCAGTTCCTAGCTAATAAATATAAAATTATATTCATAATGGCAAATAAAATATGTCCATAACTATTCTGTGTTGCTGAGGCCACCTGAGAAGGAATCACCCATGCTTATTTGATGCTTTTTCTTACTCTCCAAAGTAGATTGTGTATTAGGAATGGTCCCCAGTTGATGCAAACTCCCCAGCTGTCCTGGAATTATTTGGAAGAGTGCTGGAAGATCTGGGCCAAAACTGTGCCAGGGATCAGTTTTATAGTGTAGACAACTGAGTTCCCATGCTCAAGAAGGTTTCTTGTTACTGTGTCAATCACTAGTGAAGGTGTAACTAACAACTTTATAAAATGATTTAACTGTCTTAGAACTACTTATTTTTTGCTCTTCTTAGGTCTATCGCGAGGCTGTTCTAAAGTTTGCTTCTTTGGTGGTTAAAAATCTTTGTCCAATGTGCATCATAAATTTCTTCATATCTACATTATAACTCTTTGTTCTTGATAACAATGCTATACAATAGTAAACTAGATTATATTCTGTTTTATCAAACTCCTGATTTATGTAAAGTAAAAGGAAAATCACCAAGAATGCTGATAACAAATTCAGGATCAAGTTGTTCTGCATTGAATATTTGACTAAGGCTGCTGCCAACATTTCCTGTAAATCAACTTAGTAATAGTTAATGGGGTGATCTGTATCATTATGGTCAAGCAGAATACATTATTGAACCCTGTGGGTTTTTGTCTGGGATTGTGGACCCTAAAGACCTAATGAAGAATGACAAAGTTATGTTAACTCTTTACTAAAGAGATCTGTTTAGCAAATCTGTTCATGCAGTAGTTTCCAAATAAATTATCATTCTCTTTTATTTTGAGTGGCTTTGGACTCAAAATTATTGATCATGAGTATATATAGGATTTATAAGGATTTAAAAGTGATAGAATTGAGTGATTCTTAGCCTTAGTGTGCATTGCTCATTTGAATATCCCAATTAACATCAGTGGGATGTTGATGTGATTAAGTGCCACTCAGTATGTAGAATCTTGTCCAGTGCAACTTGGCCAGAAATTCACTACAGTCAATTTAAAATGGTATGAAAAATGCATAAACCCTCAACCTGAAAATAAACTGTTAATCCAAACTGATCATATTTTGGTGAAATAGCTTTTCCTCCTTGATATATTCTATGTTCATTCATATAGCAGCATCTTCTGAAAACACACTGTTTTGGTATATGTCTGGCTGTTCTATCTTCCGTAATACGAAGAAAACCTGAATATTCACATACATTGATGCACATATATAGCCTTATCTTGGCCTCTGGGTTATGCTGAGAAAATTTTGCACATAAGAATGAAACTTAATTGGAAATTATTCTGCTATGAGTAGGAATCATGGCTCAAAAGGTGCTACCCCAATAACCACAGCAATCAAATCTTCACATCCAAGGAAACAATTCCAATTGTCATTGTATGCATGTAAGTATAGACTTTACACTGCAATAGTTGTGACACTTTAATGTAAGTAAAAAAAAGTGTATCGTCAAATTTGGTTTTCTTGTCCAAAGGAAGCTCCTTCAATTTTACTTCAACTTTATTATTTTACTTCATTATTCAGATGTGAAAAGAGGACAAATAATGAATGAGAAACTTGTTTAGAGTTGGAAACTAAACCAGCTTCTGAGATCCTCATCCAACACCACTAGAGTTCCAAAAGCCCCTACCAACTGAGCGAAAAGACTGAGACAGTAAAACTGACTGGATGCCTTACAGTGCAATATAATAAGGTCAAGAGAGTGGATACTCAGATTCTCATCTCCCTGCATGCCAATGGTTCATGTTCCCTTTATTCCTATAGCTTGTGGTTATTATTTCTGCTTGCTTTCCCTCTGTATCTCTCTCCTGCTGTGCTACATTAGAAAACCTAAGTGCATGCCGAGTTCTCACAAGGCCCTCATCCTCTGGTTTTCACCTCAAACAAAAAAAAGAACAAAAGTGCTTTTCATAGGGATGTGGGAATCATGGTAACTACAGCTGAATATTTTTATCTTTTTTTTTTTTTTTTTCATTTTAGGGGCTCATAAAGAACTGTGTGTTTTAATTCATGGAAAAGGAGAAAACAAACGTCTTATTTCTCTCAGTATTTTAAGAGTTCTGGTGATTTTGTGAAAACAAAAAAATTCAAAAAGGATTATCTATCCTTATTTAGCATCTGAAGAAATCTCAATTTTATCACAATGTAGTTTTCTGGTTTAAAAAAAAAAAAATTGATCAGGTGTAGTTATTAGCTAAGTTTAGTACGGTTTCTGCTACTAATGCATGACATTCCACAAGCAGACAGGTAGAAGTTTTCTGAAATTTCTTGGAGATTTCAGAAAGGCTATTGTAACAACTGAAAGCTGCAGAACTGTTACTGCATGAAAATTATCCTTCTAATTTACCACCCTTTAAAACTACAAACTGAATGTAGATGTGTCAAAGGTTTTAAAACACTGGCTTTTTTGAGAACTATTATAAGGGGTTAATTTGGTTTTGGTAAGAGATGTAGACCATAAAGTCATGAGTCACCTTACAATGTGCCTGCAAAGGAACTTCACATTCTGGTGGAAACTATCTAAAATGTGCCCATAGAACGTGGAGTGCTGACCCTATACCAGCCTTTAGTACTATGACACAAAGTAGGATTCATTTGATGAAATTTACTGTTCTGAACTGATCAGCCCATGATCTTTATAGTCTGTGAAGATCTAGTCAATATATTCAGTGCAGTCCCAGGTGCAATTCATCTTCTAGGTAAATATCTGTTTGAAATAGGTCAGATGAATCACATCCCTAAGGCATCTATTTCTCTCCTTTGACTATTAAGAGAGATTTAGGTCACTGGCTGTGATGTTAACATCTGCATTGTGGGTGTTGAAAGGCAGGTGAGACAAAATCCAGCCAATGTTTTCTGAATAAATTAACTTGCCAGTCTGTGTTCTTTTTTGGGGTTTAAAAGGCAGTTGAGATAAATGTTCGCCCACCTGCCAGAGAACTGTTGCTCTTTGATTGCCACAAAACTGCTATTTGTCTGGCTTCCAGAGAATAAAGACAATTCCTTTTACAGTGGACACCCCTCAGACATGCTGGGTAGCAATTCATGCTTGACCTTACTTTAAGTCAGTTCTGATTATCGGTGTATTTTATGGGTATGATGAACTGAATATTTGTGATTGTAGATTTAATGAACTCAAGCAATTGAGTGATATGATAAAGATGATCAAGATTCAAGTCCAGTGAGAAGCTTGCTTCTCAGGTGCTGTTGACCTTGAGGGGAAAATACGTGCTGTACAAGAACCAAAAGTTAAAAATTATTTGAGTGACCAGTGAATAACCTGATTTTCAGGGCTCTTGAGTGCAAAATTCTTTGATTCTGTAAGGGAAAAATACAGAAAACTAAATTCAGATGTTTTTAAAAGTCTGTAAAATGTGTATCCACAGACACTGAATTGCCATAGTCATATAGCTATGGGCTGATGATTACAAAACAGTCAAGATTGTTTGCCCACTTTAATTATATAGTTCCCACATGAGTTCTTTTACATAAAAACTTAATTCTCTACTTCATCTACTCTGATACTTCTCTCTAGACATCTCTTTTCAGAGATCTTTATCTTAATATTTTTCAGAGAAAAATTGTTTTTAGTTTCTATACTGAATAGTGGTTAGTTAATCTCTTTGAAGCACAGAGGAAGTTCTTCTGGGAAATTGAAATGAACAGAGGATAATGGCTCTCCTAACCCGATTGAGAGCCATGTCCTATACATGGGGAGTACCAGAAGAGGAAAAAAAGAAAAGCTTGGAAGAAATGGATGAACTAAGGGTTGTCACCAATGTGGAAAATCAGTGTATTAAGGATGGTTTTCCACAGTTCTTTCTTGGAGGCAAGTAGATTGATCTCACAGTTAAGATTTCTTCTATATATTTATCAGTCTTATCACAGCATAATGGATTATTTACCTGAGAATATCTACCAGACAGTATGGTTTGTAACCTGCATTGTTAGTTTTCTTTATCAGCTCTACTGATTTTATGTAGATGCAAAGAATGGCACAGATATACTTATGAATAAATCACAAATATCATACTATTACCCTGGGTCCTTCATGAGCTTACTATGTCTCTCCTGAAAACTTTCCTATCCTTCCATATATTTAAAAGATATTTCTGATATATAATCTTCAAACACTAAAAATATACAGAAATGTCGTTGTAAAAATAGACTGTTTGCATAACAAAAAAGGCATGTGAAATATTTTTCAAGTTATTTGTGATTTTCCAACTTCATTTTTCTCACTCCTGCTCCATTTCAGTTTGATCTACTCATATCCTTCTCCTACTCTTTGCCCATGTTTTTTGTCCATGTCAGTTATATTCTCTACCAGTCTCTCACTGAGGTCTTACTCATTGGATTTCTACACAGAGTGAATTTTAGTGCATCTTACAAATCCCTCAAGGTGTTTTTTATCAGTGAAAATCTGGCAGACCATTAATGACAGCAACACACAGCAGGCACCACCAGAATTAAGGAAACATTTAAAAAAAAGTAAATTGCAAGTGACAATATTCGAAGGCTCTAAGATGAAAATTAACTAGACACATCAAAGAGATGTGTGTGTGTGTGTTGTGAGGGGAAGATGGTTGTTTCTTTTTAAGCCATTTCATTTTTATGGAACCAGAGGCTGCTTTTTGGCTCCTGCTTCCTCATTTTGTGCAGTGGTGTCAGTAGATGTGAGGTAGAAATGGTCACTGTGGTAGGGTGGTCTGATCCAGATAATTTGTTCTGGTTTTAACATACCTAAATGCAATTCTTATTTTACTCCAACTGAGTTTCCCTCAGATTCCTTTGTCATAATCACTTGGCTGTCTTTTGAACTTAAATTAAAGCTCAACTAACTGTTTTATATGAAAAAAAAAGTGATAAACCACAAAATTACTATAATGAAGATGCATTGCTGCTCTTTGGGATTTGCATCAACAATTTTGTCCAATTTGTTTAGGCATATAGTGCTGAACAGTGTACCCCTCAAGAGAAATAACTAGAGATAAAATGATCCTTACATGTAAGAGATGAAAAGGAATAGGAGGATAGCTAGTTATCTATACACACATGGTCCGGAGCTTGGTATCCTTCAAAGGGCGGACTTGCTCTTGGTTCCACCTGATACATCATGCCTCTACAGTGTATGTTATTAATACTAATGCATTGGGGTTTTTTTTTCAACATCTTTCATTGAAGAATCTAGAAAGTCATTGTTAGCATTAAAAAATAATCTTCAAAGCATCCTTAGTGTGCAGAGATAGTTGCCCAGAAATGTACAGTGGCCAGGTCTTCCTCTGGCTCTCTGCTAGGAAGTCATACTTTCAGTGCAAAATACAAATGAAACAGGAAGAATTATGTTGGGTTTATCAAAGCTCAAAATGGACCTTTGAGGCTCTTGCTATTACTGAGACTTGTCATTGACTTCCATTTCTGGGAGGAAAAAATAATTTGTGAGAATCTTTTGTGTTTCAGGTTTTATCTTTATTTAGCTGAAACATGTTTTCATCTGTCTTTCCTAACTCCCAAGGCTGTTTTCAGAAAGCTAGAGACAGAGGAGAGAAGAGGGAGATGGAGGTGGGAAAAAGGTGGGGGAGTAAGACAGACTAACAGATGAGATTAAGACAACAAGATGACATTTCCTTCCTGAATAACCAGTATCTTGGCTACTCCTAGGACATGTGAATGACCAGGCTACAAAATTCTTGTTGTTTTTGCCATACTTGCAAAACAAAAGCCTGAAAAAAGCAAAGTTTCATTGCTACTTATCAATTTTCTCTCTTAAAATGCACCTTGTTCATTCCCTACAAATCACTGCACTCTTCTACACATTGCTTTGTTTTGCCAGTTGTTGCTGAAGCTGGCCATTCCTTTTCTTCTTGCAAATAGCCATGGAGCAAGTTGTATTGTATCTGCTGGAGTACTTGCTCACAGCATCAAAGAAGGAATAATTGGACTGATATTGCCTGTTAAGTGTGTTCCAGATTGATTGATGTCTAAGCCTACAAGAGATAGGTTTTCATAAAAATCTCTCCAGGAAGAGTCTAGATGTCACCCTTCTGGTAAAAAGTCCTGATAAAAATAGGAGAAACAATCAGAGGAAGAAGGTTGCGCAGAGACGCTGCTCAGCCTCCATCCTTCAGTGTTTCCAAGGCCCTGAGTAACTTAGCCTGATCTCATGGCAGACCCTGCTTTGAGTAGTGGATTAGACTAGAGACCAGCTGAGGTCCCTCCATACCCGAGTTATCCACTCATCCTAGGAGCATTCCCAGAAGTCACTGGCTTGAGAAGTGCTATAATCTCCTTTTGCAGATTCCTGTGCAGCATACATCATAGCAGAGTGATGAGAGACACCAGCTGGGATAGTGCCAAAGAAGGCTGTACGCAAAACAAACACAAATATTCCACAAACTGAATATGGAATATAAAGGAGGAGAGGAACTAATGGAGCAGAGAAGCACATTAGTAATCCCCTTGCCAACACAGCCCTCCAACATTTCCTCTGAAGGACAAGGGGTCAGGAGATAATACTGCTTTTTTGACACAAACCGGAAGTGTCAAAGTTGGGTTCTCTTCAGACTCAAGCAACAAAATGAATCCTTCCTCTCCTGCCTAGCACATCTGAGAAAGATACAAAGACCAGTTCATGCCTGACTAGTCCACAGGGACAAGCTGGTAGTAAATGAAGACAGAATTTTACTCATTCTGTGAGTGTGAGAGAATTACAGACAGTGGTGTTGCAACAAGGACACTACTGTCCCCTTTAAAATTTAAACCGAGACTCCTCATGTATTTTCCACATTCTATTCATATTTACATGCATGAAAATGTAATTGTTTCCCACTGTACAGAGCCTTTTCCTTTTGACCTTTGGTTAGAAATAGGAGTTGCGCTGGTGAAATCCTAAAAAAAAAGGAATCCCCAGCTCTCTGTGATCGATGGGCATTGTCATTACCAGGTAAACCTCAGGGAAAGCTCCAGTAGCTGCCCAGGATATTACCCTGCCACACTTTAGACCTCCAGCAGTCATTTACATGCAGCATACAGCAGGCTGGAGCCCACTCTTGCCTCACCAGAGTAAATCCAACATAGCTGCCCAGAAGCAAGGCTGCATATAAAATACAGGAACCAGAAAAGCAGTAACTATAAGAACAGAATATCCTTTCCTGAAATTCAAGACTTCATGCAGTTTATTTTATGCATACATCTCCAAAGGATTTAAGTGGGATGAAAGCATTGTAGAGTATTTGAGCTGTCTCTTTTGGCTTTATCAAAAAAAGCATTAAGTCATTTTTATGAGAAATGGGGAAACTGAGGCAGATATCGGTAAACACAGAAGGTTAACGGCTTAACTGGTTGACTGCAAATAATTAGAAATTAGTTTATAACTGTATAGAGTCTATCTGCATCTGGATATCACTTGATCTATTTACTTATATATTGTGCCTTTACCATCTAATGCTTGGGGGGTTTATCATTATAAAACAGTAGCTCTTTAGGCAGGGACTGTGGTTTTCTTTATGGTGAATATTATTTAAAAAATCTTTTGTCACCAGCGGTCACATCCTTGCATTTAATTTTTCTGTATGGAGTTGCGATAAATAATCTCTTTTCATGCCTGAATAGTTATTATCTCTAATGGTTACATCGTTTAACTGTAATAACCAAGGCTGAAAAAATAAGTAATAAATAGCCAATCATTTACTCAACGCATTTTTCTTCTTGTAGTATTTGTGAATTGTCAATGACATTTTCATGGACATATTAACCTATTGGAAATTAGTCATCAAAGAAATGCTGCAATTATTTCTTGGTCTATAATTTGAAGAGTAAGGTTGAAGTATCCTTTGCAACTACAAGTGGAATTTTTTCTCATGTTTTTTTCTGCTAAACAGTGTTTAGAGTTTTTATGCAAGAAACACCTACTGTAATAAGAAAAGTGTTTCACAGCAAAAAACAAAGTCTGAATGCTTATGCAAAAATCAGTCCTTTGTCTTACAATTAAGATTTTTCAGGAAAAATTTTTTACTTCTTTGTATATTTTCTGCAGAAAATTATTTTCTGACTAGTTATGATCATTGTGGTAAATACTAACTATTCAGGTGTTGCTTACATACATTTGACAGGCCACATGAAAACACCCTCTATGTTCTCAAGGAACAGCTCTCCAAACAGAAAGCTTACGTTTATTACTTTCATATTGTCTTCTTAGGTAGAATTTTTTTATTATTAATCTAACATGTTACTGGTTCGAGATGCTCCAACCAAGAAATGAGTTCTTTAAAGCAGGCACAAAACCACTACAACAAATTAACTTATTCACTGGGACAAGAGAGACAATATTGTTCAAAAATATTTGCCTAGCATCAGAGTGGAAACTCCAGCAAGGTGGAGAGAAGGCCACTTTCTTTTAAGAAGTCATATAACCAGAAGCACCACAACGTATCTCCTGTCTTAGTTGGGACTTCTGAGTAAGACTGCATATGAGGTAAATACTAAGAATAATACAAAGGAGAGAGGAACTTTTGTAATGGAAACATCCTTTTTCTTCCTGTCATTTCCCAGTGTTGGCAAATATGTGAATTATCTTACAGGACTAATAACTGTAACCCACAGAGTGAAAAAGGAAGGAAAATGCTCTTGTATTTGTGTGAGGAAGGAAAGTCTATTTACAGCGCAGCTGAATAATCATGGTTGCCATGCTACAACAGTTTGTTGACTAAAATAAGCGTACAAAAAAGTGACTCCGTTATCAATGATCATTGATCCATCCTACAAGCAAAAATCAGCTGCTAAGCCTAATAATCTCCTATGGCTTTGTCAGTGAAAAACTGAAAGCAGCAGCCACGCTGCTGAGTCAATATTTACGATTCAGTGGGATTTAGTTCCACCAGAGGTACAAATGTGCCGTGTGTAAGCAGTCTGGGGGCTCTGCTGTGGTGGCCCCACACTGCAAGCCAGCAGCCACCTGGCACTGCAGATGCCTCGTGCCCTATACGGAATGACAAGGTGCCGAGTGTCTTGTAAGACCACGTGTCTGATGGACAGTTGTGAATGCTGGTAATGGGAAATAGCTTTGTTTTAGGAAACAGAATAGCTCATGTTTCTATTGTTCCACTTGCAAGGCAGAAATATTTCTCAGCTGATGTAATGAAGTGCATTTGAATGCATTGCAGTGGCAAATTTTTTAACTCTTTCCAAAGCCCTTATTAATTTGATACACTGTGGTGGGTGGAACATCACCTTCTAAGTCCCGTAACAGTGTTTCACCTTTTATTTGAAACGGCATTTACTAGCATGTTTTATGGATTTATGGAACAATCTAAATGTAGTCAATAGAACTACTGTGTGAAATTTTGTCGCTCTGCGCATGAGCAACACAGCTTGTACAAGCAACTCAGAATTCCACAGATTTGCTTGTGCATGAAGATTGGCAGGACTTGGCAGAACCCAGCAGTATTTCTGCTAATAGGACTGAAGTAACAGCAAGGTTTTGGGGTCATTTGGTGGTAGTTTTATGGAAGAAGAAAGCCCAGATTCTGCCAGAAATATGTCTATGAACCATGACCAAAAACACATTATGAAACTGCAACTTCAAAGTAAGGATAACTGTTTTTTTAAGGTTTTGAAAGGCCAAGGATTGGTCTTCTTTAATATGAACAGTAGTTGTTGAGAAAGCAAGGACAAGATGTACAGAATGACAGTGCTGAATGAAGCTTGGGGACAGCACCAGGAACTAAGCCATGGTCCCTAATTCTTGTGGAACTGTACCTGTTCATGCAAACCTGAATTTTACCATGTTATGGATGAGGAACTGGGATCTAATCAAGGTTGGCATATTTCTACCGACGTAAAGAGGGAAAGGGCAGAGCACGATCCAAGAAACAGGCAGAGGGTTTCAGACAGCTGTGTGTGTTGTTGCAACTGACACCAGACTAGGGGGTGACACGAATTGTAGCTTTGGGGATTTGTCATCTCTTTCAAGCATATGTTTTAAGCAGAGGAGCATAAACACTGTCTGGATGTGTGATCACTGCCACAATTGCACGTCCAAACCTTGCATGTATCAAATCTGTCAAGACTGCAGGTAGAAGCCTAAGTGCTAACAAGTCACTTGCCCCATCTCCATTCTCTCCATTAAAATTCTGACAAATCTCCTTGATGCACTTTCAAGGCAGAAATATCAAATGTATGCAAATATTTTAAACCCTTTGACTTATTGGCTGTGTTGCTCTCACCTGCAGAGAGGACGAAGGTGGTGCACAGTGCTATTGGTGCTATTGGCAAGCACTAGCGCTCTGCCTAAGAGACATGGAGTAGCAATGGCTTTTACTTGTCTGTCTTTTGCACTAATTCAGCATGACCAAGACACATAGTTAGAGTTAACAGCCACAGAATGTCAGGACTCTGGCTTTGACTGCTGGCTCAATATTCCCAGAGGATCCAGATTAAAATCAAGAGCTACAGATTTTTTTGTAGAGTTTGAGTCATTTTGATATTGCCTAAGTTGTGTTGTCTCATTAAGCACAGTCTGAACCACTAATTTTCTGCAGTTAGTAAAGCTACTGACTTCAGGCATCAACATGTAGAAAAACACTGAGGCTAAATAAAGCAACACCAGCACAGAATGCTTGTGGGTTTTGGTGTTTAGGTGTTTTACATATTGACAGTGAATGCAATTCCTTTTTTATCTGAGTCCATTCTCATTTCTTTTCTTCACTGAGCTATGAGTATCCACTGGTACCCTGGAAAGCAGTAGTTTGTAACATATTTAGGAAATTGTCAATAGTGAAATTTAAAATTATCTGTTTCTTGACCAAAGGCATAACTGGAGGTTGGTTTTGCTGGGGAGAAGGAATCTTATAATTTCCTATAGCACAAAGTACATTTTAGTAAAACATTGTTCCAGGGACATCATCACCTCACTTGTAAGTAGTCATGCTATCTCCCCTACAAATAAGGCACATGATTTTATAAGGGGGAAAAAATTAGGGAAAACATTAAATCTGTGATCAGATAAAAACTTTTCAGGGAATTCCTTCAGGAAAATCTATTGGAAAAATTAGGATAAATTGCTCTAAACAATTTTTAAAGATCATATTTGATAATACCTGCTCGTGCCTATTCAGTCTGTGGACCAGAGATAGTGCACAGTAAAACTCCTGATGTATACAGAGACTGAACATCAGCACCGGCTGGTTTGATCTGTGGGTCCATTCCTGTTTGACTGCACCACTTGCTAATATAGACAAGTTTTAGTTACATTTAAACATCCAGTTTGTGAGCTCTGACAGCTCAGCAGTGTGAATGAAAGCATACTAAGTGGGGATAACAGGAAGGTTTACTTCAAAAATCTCACTCCTGATCCAAGTGTAAACACTAACATAGAGACACTCAATGAAGAAAGATACATGTGTGTGCACTGCCTTTAAAACTTCATAAAGGTTATTCATGTTCACCTAATATTCTTTAAGGCCAAGTAGCTCTCATTTTTAGTAATTATGGTGAGGTTATTCAAAAGCAATTTTAGTATTCCTGGCTGGAGAGTCTCTCTGAACTGGAACTTATGAGTCTTTATATAATAATAGGTTAACATATAAGTTAAATTGTAATTTGTAAGGTTAATATGTAAGCAAAGAAGATACACATATCTCTCTCCTGCTCAAGTTTCTGCCTCATTTGTGTGTAAAGATCTCTGTTTGCTTGCTGATCAATTTAAGGCAACAACAGCTCTCCCCCAGACTGTTCCAAGGATGTTACCTCTAGCTGTAGCATTTTAAAGACTATCAACCTTTATGATTATATCGACAATAATATCACGCTGTCCTTTGAACTGCCTGTCACATTGACGTGCATCAGGAGAAGCTTTTAGCTGATCCTGGGATCTTGCCTGGTGACACTGAACCTTCTCTCTTTTTCCCAAATACCTGAAATTTGGAGCAGTGTGTCTGATACTGAAACAAAACCTTCTTTTCCAGGAGCACTACACCTAGGAAAAAAACACTTTTGATTTCAGGGATGATAACCAGATGTATGAATAGACTGACTGAATAAAAGCCATACCTATTCTGATTTTCATTATTAGCATGGCAGGCTGTGGTCTGGAAATGAAGATAAAAAGCTTGGAGTGTTCCTGAGTTGGAATGGATCCAGTTACACAGGAGATAACTTGATGTTCAACCTGAGTGAGAAATGGTGTCATGAATTTCTTGTTGTTTTTCTCATATGTATATATACACACATATGTATATAATTTAAGTACCAAGCTGAAGAGAGGTTGTAATAACATATTAGTTAATGTCCTTTGACCAGGAAGATATATCACTTAAGCTAAACAACTATGTTCATATCAAAAAAAATAACTAAAAATCACCTGTGCTCTGGAAGGAAGAGGGGAGCGCTGACTGTCATTAGGTGCTTTTAAGGGCACACACAGTGTTAATGGAAGAGAGGTTGACCAGAGACTTTCCATTTGCTCTCCTTCAAGCCCAGAAGGTGGACCACCCGAAGTGCATGCACACAAATAAAGATATGCCATGAGTACAGCATGATGGGGGAAGCTCTCACATTTTCTGGGAAAGCTGCATGCCTGGGTGGCTGCTCTCTGCGGTGATCGTACATTTATGCATGTAGCACAGGAACAAACAGAGGGAATTAGAGATCTGTGTGTAGTTGCAAGGCTACAGTCCCATTGGGATCAGAGAGATGTGGTGGGACAGCTCAGACAACTGAGAGCTGCCAGGGAGGGATACAGGTTCTTTAGGAAGGACAGGGAGGAGGAGTTGCCTGCTATGTGAGGGAGCAGCCTGGTCTGCTCTGGAGTGCTTGGTCCAGTGCTGTTTCCCCTGTGCAAGAGAGACCTGGACATAGTGGATTGAGTCCAGTTCAGGACCACTAAGATGTTTAAATGATTTGGAGCATCTCTTATACAAGGAGAGGCTGAGAGAGCTGGGACTGTTCAGCCTGGAGAAGAGAAAGCTCAGGGGGGATCTTATCGATGTGTATAAATACCTGGCGGGAGGGTGTAAAGAAGACGGAGTCAGTCTAATTTCAGTTAAACTTGGAATTAGTTATAACTGTCAAAATCAACTGTACTTCACAATGCATTTTAGAAGAAATTATAAAATTTTGGAAGTACTTCATGATATTTTCTTTCCTAGTTTAAAAAAAAGCAAGTCTCAGAGAATCCTACCTCTACACAGTTTTGGGTTTTTTTCTTTTTTCCTGCACCCCTTCAGACCAGAAGGAGAGGGGATAAAGAGTGGGGGTGGGGGAGAGACAAAATATGGTAGTGAGAATATGGAATAAAGAAAATGAAAATCAGTGCTTTCTAATCTTTTTATCTCTTGCTCAAAGAGGAAAGAAGGCATACGAAAACCTAAAAAGGGGGCACTTTTTTCACCTTTTAAATTCTAATAGACCATTTTTTTTACATGAGGAGGTAAAATGTGAGAGAAAGGTATTTTTTAACAGGATGAAATAGAAAACTTTAAAATTTTTAATTTAGGAATTTTATTTAAAAGTTAGATATTTCTGTAAAAAAAGAACATTTCTACTACAGTGAAAGACTTTTAAAATAAAGTATTTTTTAATGAAGACATTTCAGCAGTCTTTATGATACAGAAAACTTTATCTTTTTGAAATGATACACACAAAAAATGAGTCATTGAATGACCTTAAAAAGAATTTTGAATTTTGTTCCAAGTTAGATTTTCAGGGCTTTGAGTATTATCTTGTTTATGTAAAGCTAAAAGAAATCATTTAGAGCTGGTGAAAATGTCTTATTGATTATTGTGTGAAAAACATGCATATGTTATTTCACCTAAAACATCTAAGCAGCAATGGTTTAGAAATTATTTGGATTTTAAAAGAGATTTTCAATAATTATTTTCCTGAATCTAAAGAGAAAAGTTTAAAGACACACAGGAGATTGAGAAAAACTTATGTGAAGGAATTTGAAAGAAGCAGTAGAGTCAGAGAGTAAACTCAGAACTAGGGAGGAGGGGGTACATAATTTTGCATAGCATAGCCCATGAGCCCTCAGGGAAGGAACTGGACACTGGCCAAAGAGCAAGGAAACAGCAAATTGCTTACAACTGAGCAAGACATCTCGAAAATATTTTTAATAGTTGTTTGTGGCCATTTTTAGACTCCTATAATTCCTCAGGACATACAAGAGGAGGAAAATTGCTAAAGGAGTGGGTTTCTGCCACACATTGCAGCTCTTTTGACATTATAATGGGATGCTGCGGTCCCCTAATTTATATGACTCAGGGACATAAAAGACTCAGTTGTGGAGGAAAAGGGCAGGAGAGAAACTTTTGGGACCCTGAGTATCCTCTGAATACATCCTTCTGCTCTGTTTGTCCCTTTAAATTCTCTATCTGCAAACATTGACAATGTTCTTTATGGCTGTGGTTTGGGCACAGTTTTAATCTCATGCTTATTTTTTTCATAGAAGAATCATCTGTCTGTCCCAGATCACAGAAAGAGGAAAAACAAACACACACATTTGTAGTTATTTGACTGAATAGTACTCATCGCTCTGGCAGAGATTAACTCTTACCTGTTAATAAGTAAATTAAACATGCTCTACAAGTCTACAGGAAAGAGCTTCATCACTAAAATGACCAAGTAGCGTGCACATCTCTTTCTGGGAGACCTCTGCACTCAAGGAATCGCAGAGCTTTATGTGACCTTCCTATTACCGAGCTCAGTTTTATGTATTTAAAAATTTTATTTTCTGTCAAAATATACAAATGCATGCTGTTTACTCTTAAAAACATGCATTCCCATGTTTTTTTGGTGTCACAATTTTCCATTGTCCTGGAATTCATTAATATCACAATATTAACTAGTTAAGAGGGAAAATTCTGAAATTAGGAAATAGGGACCACTAGTTAAATTCATTTAGAAAAATATCTGTTTGTAACCTTTCTGTTGATTTGTAAATACACATATTTGAGTCCAGTGACTGTCTGGACAAACTGAGTTAACTGAGACCATTCTTGTTTTCCTAATTTAACATGACTGATTAGTCACCATTAATTGTTCTGTGTTAGTAATTTTTGTTTCATTGATTAGGTGACTCAGTGGTATCCAATCATACAATGACATCTTTAGAAAAAGGCTAGAAGGCTGCAATACTAATTAATATGAAATATTATCCAATGTGCAGTACTACAAGCTAGTATTTCATTGAAATACAATTGCATGTCCACAGCTATTGGATGGGACATAAAAGATTATTATTTTTACTTTCAATGTACACAGCAGCTTATGCATTTCTGTAGAAACTGTTCTCATTTTTTTGCTGGTGTATCGGTTTCATCTGTATATGAAATAAAACTTAAGTTTCAGTGTTAGAGGACATTCTTACAGAACCCCGGGATCTGGGCTCAAACTCATTGAGTTTTGATGTTAGCATAAAGCATAGTGAAGCAGCAGCTATGCCACTAATTAAAGGTATATTGATTTGTTTGGCCTAATCTAATCATAGTCTCTATAATATATCATAAGGTGTTTTCCAATTAGGAAATCCATACTAAATAACAAAAGGACTGTTATCTTTGTAACCTTATTAACTATGGCTTAATGCAGAAGTGTTGTTCATATAGATGCATTTTATGACTTTTCATTTGTGCTTCATTCAGTACTTTAGTGGGATATATTACTCTGCCAAAAGTCACTTAGAAATTGTATACCCAATATCCCAGCAATGTGTTTGTTCCCTCGGGAGTTTTCAAAATGCTATTTTTATTTACATGTTGCCCACTGCTACAAGCATTACTTTAAAAAGTAGCTACTATAACAAGTATCTAATTACATATCTATCTAAAACTCAAATTTATAGTTCACACATAAAAATGTGGAATATTTGTTTTTTGCATAAAGAAGACAGTTTAAAAAAAATAATGTCTTGTATACCTATATACCTCTACATACTTGTCACTTTCTAAAACTCAGAAAGTAAAAGCAGTGTCATTGGTGGGCTTGAACACATGAAGCTACAACTTTGTTATTGACATCTGATGAGTAAAACTGAAGATTCTGAACCAGAAAACTGTTTGATCTCTACCACTTGTACTTTCCTTTTCCTAAAGTCAGTTTATGTTGGAAAATTGTATATGTAGAATCATGATCCATGTATGTTTTTCATGCAAAACATCTGTTTGCACTATACTGTGCATAACTTAGAAGTGAGAAGGTAATGACTTAATAAGAGCTGTTAATACAAATAAGGGGATTAAAAGCCAATTCAGGAGCAATTCATTAAATCAGGATTTATGTTATAGAGCAAAAAATTCATTGTGGTATTGAAAAAGAATACCTGACATTAATATTAGGAAAGGGACGATATTGTAATTTAAATTCTTAATTCTTCCTTAAAAAATATAGAAGAAAGACTAAATGATTCCAGTTAAGCTTTCAGTTACACAGGTTCAATATATCTGAAGACAAAACTTGTCACTAAGGGAGCCTAATTATCATTTTCACTTTGTTACTCCAGCACTGTAAAAATGGCCTGACCATGGGTGTAAAATCAATTTGCCAGAGCAAAGTGAAATTAGAAACAAGATGAAATTTTCAGTAATGTTACTGTGTTGAGATTATGATACGCTCTACATCAGCAAGTAAAGACAAAAGTAAAACTGAAACAGTCTGTAATACACTCAGTAACACCACCATTTCATTCCATTGTGCTTTAGTTCTATAACTTGAATACATAAAGAGTAGTCTGAGTCCCTTGACTGAAGATAATATCACCATTAATACATATGATAAGGCTGAAATTGTGTTCACACTTTACCTCTAAATATTTTGCTCTGGTAGATTAAGTCCTGCCTGTAGCATTATTGTAATATAGGTGGGGTTTTTTTAGTTAGTTACATACTCAAGGGTGTACTCTCCCTTTGAATGGAACCCATAACTTCCATTAATGGTAGTGGCAGTTGTGTGTGCATGTCAAGAGGAGAATGTTCCCCTCTAGAAATCATATATGAAAATCCCTAAGGGAATAACATTTTCTGCAACAGCATCATTACTTTATCAGAGGCAAAAAGTTAGCATGTACAGTAATTAAGCAAGCACAAGAGGCAAATTCAAATTTCGAGAGTCTGGGTTTTATTGTTACAGATGTTCTTCAGAGCAAAGTCTGCTCAGCAGTTCCTTGGGTCATAAATGTTTAATTTTTAATCTATTTTTTATCGGGTTTGTGTAATGCAAGCTCCTTGTAAACCAAAAGAATTTTTACAAGTGTTTTTTATGTCTTCGAAGTTTAAAGTAATAGTGGTTGTTTAAGATTTTTCTTTTAAAAAAATGTCCTACCCAATAAAAGGGCAGTTTTTTTTTTTAACTCCAAAAGTGGATTCATTTGCTTTTGACTAATGCTCTGAATTTGGCAGTGAACAATTAGCAGATTTTTTTTTAAAGGGAGTGTAGGGGTTTGATTCTGCTAAACCACCTATGTGGCCTTAAAAACCTGTCCCATTTGGAAATGATCCTAGACTCCTAAGCCTGATTGTGAAACTAGATGCTTTGAAAATGTCCTCCTATAGGGCTATGAAAAAGATAAGGGTACACAGCATCCTCCAGGATCAGATCTGGTGAGCAGCACATCAGATGTACATTTCCCATTTATGTTGCTGTTTACAGATGGTAGTCTGTTTGCACAGATTGAATATTCTCCTGTGAAAACCATACAAGTTACTTTGCCAGTGTATTGTTGGATTCACTTTGGGTTACATCATTTATTTGCATTGAAAATATCTATTTAGTAGACTCAGGAACTCAAAACAATAGCTGTTTCAGGAGATATTTATCTTTTGTGACTCAAACAGCTGTCTTCTCATATCTGCATGATGATGTGATGTAGGTTGTTAGTTAACAGGAGATGATAATAGGTAAACTGTTTTTTGAAAGACTGGAAATATAATAACATAATGATTTGGAGGGGAAACTCCTGGTGATTTAAACATATTTACATTTTATCTTCTGTCATCTTCTGTAAACCAGAAATACGCTTATCCACACAGTGATGTGTGCTTCAGTCACTCAACCCACCAGACGGGAAATTACTGTCTTCAAGTTTACAGAGTTAAATATTCCTCTGGCCACTGCCTGACTCAGTACATCTCTCTTTATGCTACGTTTTAAAAAAATAAAAAAATTCCCTTAATTTTTAATCTACGGACAGAGATAATCTATTATATTTTGTATAATGTAATTGGCCTCTAGTCAACAGTGCAACACAAATAATAACCTACAATTAAGTAATTATTCTTTGTTGATTTAGATGAAATTTGAGGGAGGAAGGGCACAAGTATTTACTTATTTCTCAAAGGTGCTATAGAAAACAATAATGATGATAGAGTCCTGAAGAAGCAGTTGAATATTTCAGAAATGCCTGAGTTCAATTTGCTTTCCATAGGATTTAGATATATGACTAGTTCTGGATCTGAAATGGATATTTTCCTGTCTTTATGTACACAAATACCTTTACATGTCAGTCTCTATATCCCACTAGCTTTCAAAGTGAATTTGACAGTTTTGAAAATTATGACAAAAAAAAGCTGCAGCTCCCCATCTAGAAATACAATTAATAGTGAAACTTGTTCTTTAGGTTCATCCTTTTGCAGTGAAGTTCGAGGACAAGTGGGCTGGGTCAGAGCACACCCGAGATGAGAGACCATGCAGCTGGAAGCAGGGGTTTTTGGTGCAGACCCAGCAACAGCACCATGCACAACCTGGGGTTCCCCATGCCTGGACACGGGGAAGGACAGGGCCACGCTCAACATGTCTGGTACAACAGGTCTTTGGGTTGAACCCAAACTGAGCATAATAGCCCTGGACTTGTTTGCAGGGAGGGAGGCAAGGTTTCCCGCAGCAAACACGTGTGCTGGAGCAGTCCCTATGGGAAGGAAAAGGAAAGATGACCAGGCAGATCTGCCCAGTGGCAACTCTTGTAGCTTTCAAACTTGTGGCTATGACATGAGGTGCTGGAGAGCTCGACTGTTCCCTCCAGTGTGTGCTGTGATTTCCACATTATGAAAGGGAGAATGCAGTCAAACACAGAGCAAGCAAAATTGCACCCTGCTCCCACATGAAATGGATTCCAGCTTCAGTGCCCCACCTATTGCTTTCAATCAAATATATTGTTGGAAACTGAGCTGTAATAACATTTTAATATTCTCCAGTTATTAAAGTTAAACAGAGAGGAATAATCCTCCTTGGTAATCCAAAGCATTCAAAAATGAGAACCCCAGTATCAGAAGATTGGCATAAAAATTAAAAGATTTATACGTAATAAGTTTTGGACTTCTTTGCATTCTGATTCTTCCTTGCCATTTCACTGCTTCCAGACTTTTTCAAGTGTCATTAAGGCTGAAAACTCCTGTAAAAAGAAAAGAAAGTAAAGAAAAAAAGAAAAGAAAAAGAGTAGATTCTCGTATGTCTCCCTTGTTGCAGCTGCTGAGTCAATAAGCAAAAAGCTAAAATTCCAGGAGACTTTGTGGTAAAGTCACAAGGGATAGCAGAAGTGTCACCCATAGTTCCCTTGGAAAAGGATAAATTCTCCACATGGCTGCATTCGCCTGTGCAACTAGGGTCAAGGCCAATTTGCTGATTTTTTTTTTTTGTCTTGCTGGTGTGCCTGATGTTAAAAATGTTGAAAGAATATGAATGTTTTGTTTCATTTCTTCCCCTCATGGAAAATGTTTTGCTTTTTTTTTTTTTTTCCAAAATGCCCCAAACTAACAATTTTTAGATAAAACTCCAAATATTTAGTTGTCAGAATTCTCTGAAAACTGAATCTTCTCTCCTTCATGGAGAGTATTTTACTACTTTTTGAGGAGAAAGCAACAACAAAAGAAACATGTAGTTCAGATAGATTCCAAGGAAGAATCCATTGCTATAGGGAATTCAGGAAGCATAAAGCACAAGCTGAAACGTCCTAGGACACTTTTTCCCTCTCTAGATTTTGTAACCTTGCTGCCTCTAAATAGAAAATTAAAGCATTTGCAGTTGTGGTTCTGCAACATTTCGCATGAAATTTCAGACATTTTTTCCCTAGAAGACTGAAAACTCCTCCCTTCACACACATGCATACACACACACACTCACACTCACAGATACAGCAGCTAATTCTACTTCAGTTTATGTGCTTGTTCCTCCAGCACTCAGGAAGAAACTGCTTCCTTCCATTCCGCTTCTATCCCCACATTCTATGTAAATATTTTTCTAAATTCTCCTTTACACTCAATTCCACTTGCTTTCTGCATCACATTTAAGTTTCTCACTCTATGAATATCCACCATAGCTTAATTGCTGCCTATCCTTTTACTCTAGTTTGACAGTCAAGCAAATCTTCATCCAGTTGTGGCTACGGTTACGAGTTGGACAGTCTGTACTTTCAGCCCAGCTTTGCGGTTTCTTGGTGGATGGCAGAATCTGTCCTCAAATACATGTGAAACATATTTAAATTGCTAAAACCTCTAGTATCAAATTTCCTAATTAACTGAGAAGTTTTTTTCCCCTATTTTTTTCCTAGACAAAGGCTCAAACACAGATAATAGATCTCTTAGAAACACCTGAATATATTTTATGCAATTGAATCTACACAGCTGGACTCAGTGCAATTCTTTGCCTGATGGTAGTGGAAATATTGACTCTGGTAGTGAAAGATGAAAATACAATACACAATAACACAATACATCCTCTGCTTTTAGAAGTGATTTTCAAGGCTAGATATTTAGTAACTGCTATAAGAGCTGTTTGTAGATCAATTTTTTTGTTCCCTGTCCTTTGGGAAACGACCTTGCTACTAAGAATGAATAAGGCAGCACATGTGTTCCTTTAGACATGCTGAAATAAAAAGAATATCCTCACACATAATGGTTTTTCTTCATTCATATTTCTATAGAGGACTATAGCTCTTGCCTGTAAATCACAACTTTATTACCCATCTGAGTCACATCCTGCACCCACTGAAAATAAGTACAAGTTTTCACTTCAGCAGAGGTTTCATCTGATGAGTTTAGGGCCAGGTTTTAAATGGTAATTGAGTGCACAAAAATTGAAGCTGTGAAGTTAGATACCTTGTCCCTGCAAATCCCGCTTGCCTGGAAAATTTCTCCATGGCTTCTGTAGGCATTGGTACTGGCTTATTTCCACACCAGCAAAAATACTAGAGGAAAAAACATTATTGTGTGAATAGAGCCTGCTTTTCTGAAAAAAAAAGTTGATTTATTATGACAGTTTTCACAACCTTTTTCATGATTGAAGAGTATTTGCTCTGCAACTAAGTAATTCTTATCCTGAAGAACGTTCACTAAGATTTAGAAATCAAAACAACATCATCTTGTTTTGTATTGGGTTGTGATGTTGCATCATATTACATATTACTCTTCTAAGTTCAGGTTCCAGATTCATGTGTAACTTTTCAGTCATAGAGCTTTCTCACCAGCGTTGTGTATTGGTTCCTTCAAAATATTTTAAAACTTTTTTTGTACGTATCTTTGCCAGACTACTGTATCACCATAATATTTGAAGAACATATCTAAAAAGTAGTGAAATAGAAGTAAGAAATAAAACAGAAGAATAACTCACTAACCCTAGGCTGCTGAAAGAGACCTAGGGCTGAACCATCTATGATTTACAACTAAGCATTTTGAAAGTCTGAAATATGTTTTGAAACTCCTGGACCCGATTTCTTCAACAGAGAGCTACAAGATCCAGTTATTCTATCTTATAGAACAATCATGAATTCTTCAAGCATCCATAGTCCAAGAATTTCCATAGATGTTGGCAGAATCGGGGAAAAAATAATCACCCATATTCTTTCTTAAAGCGACTACTTTTTAACATCTCCTAGAACGAAATCAGAGAGAAGTAGGTGGTATGTCAGTTAAGTGACAAGGAACTCAACCGAGGCCCTTCATATCCTGAAGAAAGGAGAAGAGCAGCCTGCATAGTAGCCTGCTTGTCCTCTGTGCCACTTGCCCCTGAGGCCAGGCAAAGCCCTCCTTCCTCATGTCCTGGCTTTGTTTGGGTCCTGGGGACAGGGAAAAACCAACTCTGCTTGGAGATGGTGTCTCCACCTCTACCAGACTAAGGTGGCTGCCTGAAAGGCTCACCTCACCAGTCACAAGCTTGTGAGATCCAGTCTTGGCTCAACCTGCACCCTTTGGAAAAAGACAGAGACACCTCCACAAGGCAACTCCTGTCTCAAGGGGGAATGAATTGCTGAACTGGAATGAAATACCTGAAATTCTGATAGGCTGTATTCAGGCTTATCTTAGTATTCATTGTGTTAGAACATGTTCATTGACAGATTGTTGCAGCTGTCTAATATGAGTAGCTCATTATTTCAGTCACCTCTGTCTTGTTGTACCGCTCTGTTTCCTAATGGAATAAGGTTTAGAAACAGGATGATTATGGATGAAATCATTGCACCTCACATCCTCTTCATAATTCTCTTCAGAGAAGCAAATATTACAGGGAAAGTGAAAGAATAGGAAATAGAGCATGAAGTTACAAAGTGCTTGACATCACAAAATCAAGATTCTTCACACAGGATGTGATTCACCTGAGCTAACCTTAGGCATCGACATTTCACCAGTCTTATCAGGATCTCTCTTACCCGTAGTTGGTGAGTGAAAAGCATTTTAGGGCATAACTCATCTGACAACACAGACATCTAACTAACTTTTATCATGCCATAAATACACTTGTTTTTTCTCAGTCACAAAGAAGGAAGCTAATGAGACTAGCTCAGGCATGGATGTTTCCACTGTGGAAGAATACATCTGTTCAGATGAATCCTCTCCACAGCATGAGAAACATCTGCACCTCATAGAATCAGAACCTGAAAATTTTCTTGTGTGAAAAGGACATTTACATTATAGAATAGACTTGGTTTTGTGTATAACAGCTTTATTTTATATAAATAAACAACAAAAAAATTAATAAAATCACATTTATTTGGTAACAGCAAGAAAATGATTTCTGTTTTCATATAAAAAATCTTTATTCTCTAGGCTGAGGTTATTCTCATAAAAAATCAGAAGACATTCATTCTTTTCACTGTGCTTGATCTATATTTTTTCAAGGGGCATATTATTCTGACAATTTTCAGATGTCAATGGGGGTTTCAGGTACTTTCAGAATGAAGTACCAAATCTCTCACGCTAATCAAGGTCTGTGCCTTTACTCCTTCAGTTGATTTCAGAAGGTTTGCAGTTAGACTTCCAATGGACAGAGTGTCAGAAATGCTGAGCACTGCAGTGATTAAAAAGAGTGGGAGCAGTGTTCAGGGCATCAAATAATACAGCCAGAATATTATGTGCCTACTAACAATATACTAAACCTATTTTCATAAAGTAGGTATCTTCTCATCCCTTATATTTTCTTTGTATTTTTACTTCCTTAAATAAATTAAATATTAGGTCTTTCCTACTGCTGTGATGCTATGCCTTCTGCTCACCGCACAGAAATACCTAACAAATGTATAAATTAAGTACATTTTTATCCTCACCTTATCCTTTTTCACAACATTTTTTACAAAAAATGCTTTGTACATAATAAACAGAGAAAATAGAAAAAATGTGCCCTCAAAATACAATTTTATTATCACAAAAAATATTTTCTGTACATAGATACATATTCTGCTTGGTTTGAATTTTTTTTACATTGAACATTAAACTTACATTAAATACTACATACTAATAAGCAGGGAGGTGATCATGCTTTTCCTCCATGTATCCTCTTATTCATAACCAATACTATCGAAATTCAGAGAGACAGATTTGTCATAGAAGTAAAATAAGAGCAGGAGACTGAGAAAGAGGAGAAAATCCAGTAATTCAAATTACTTCTTGGAACTGATTTTCCAGTGATAATATGTGATGGATAGTAAACTATAACTACTGCACACACATGGTCATAAACTTACATTATGCAATCCATTTCCTTAGAAAAAGAGTCTGCGTGTGAATATACACAGTTACTACATAATTTTATATAAACTGTAACAGTATCGTCATATTTACAGCAATTTTTATAATCTATGGTTATTAACTCCAGCAGGCCGCTTGGTAAAAGATATCTCTAAGCCTACAGCAAATGTCGACCTATGTTCAATTCGTTTTACCCATTTCAGTTAGCTAAATAGGTTATATGAGTTCACACAATAGTTGGTGGAGAGAGAGAGGTATTTCCAGAAAAATCATTCATATCACCAGAAGAAACACATGAAAAATAGGTGGGGTGAACAGCTTTCCTCTGTAACTTTGCTACCTGTGGATTAACTTGTAGGTAGCTGAATTTAGCTGAAAGAATTAATAACAATGAAACTATAACAATGAGACAATTGATAGATATATGAATGAAAAATAAATATTTCGTTTATACAAGATTATCTGTTCTTTTTAGGTAATCTTGTGTTTCACAGGTTTTTTAATGTTGCAGCTGCTGATGCTTTAGGGATTATCACCATAGTAACTTACAAGCAAACTATTATACCAACAGTTCAAAAGTCAAGATGGAAATTTTACAATATCATAGAATAGAATCATAGAATCATTATGGTTGGAAGAGATCTCAAAGATCATCAAGTCCAACCATATATCTGATGCCACCATGTCCGCTAAACCATGTCTTGAAGTACCACATCTAAACGTTTTTTGAACCCCTCCAGTGACGATGCCTCCCCCACCTCCCTGGGGAGCCTGTTCCAATGCCTAACGACTCTAACAGTGAAGAAGTTCTTTCTAATGTCCAGCCTGAACCTCCCCTGGCGCAACTTGAGACCATTTCCTCTCGTCCTATCGCTAATTACCGGGGAGAAGAGCCCAACCCCCACCTCACTACAACCTCCTTTCAGGTGGTTGTAGAGGGTGATCAGGTCTCCCCTCAGCCTCCTCTTCTCCAGACTAAACAAACCCAGCTGCTAAACAGCTAAAAAGCAGCTAAACAGCTGCTCCTCGTAAGGCTTTTTCTCCA